>NW_024061290.1:67500-120000 GCF_016432855.1 Salvelinus namaycush
ACAGTGTAGACATTGTTAATGTTGTAAATGACTATTGTAGCTGGAAACGACAGATTTTTTTATGGAATATCTACATAGGCGTACAGAGGCCCATTATCAGCAACCATCACTCCTGTGTTCCAATGGCACGTTGTGTTAGCTAATCCAAGTTTATCATTTTAAAAGGCTAATTGATCATTAGAAAACCCTTTTGCAATTATGTTAGCACAGCTGAAAACTGTTGTTCTGATTAAAGAAAGAATAAAACTGGCCTTCTTTAGACTAGTTGAGTATCTGGAGCATCAGCATTTGTGTGTTCGATTACAGGCTCAAAATGGCCAGAAACAAATAACTTTCTTCTGAAACTCGTCAGTCTATTCTTGTTATGAGAAATGAAGGCTATTCCATGCGAGGATTTGCCAAGAAACGGAAGATCTCCTACAATGCTGTGTACTACTACCTTCACAGAACAGCGCAAACTGGCCCTAACCAGAATAGAACGAGTGGGAGGCCCCGGTGCACAACTGAGCAAGAGGACAAGTACATTAGAATGTCTAGTTTGAGAAACAGACGCCTCACAAGTCCTCAACTGGCAGCTTCATTAAATAGTACCCGCAAAACACCAGTCTCAAAGTCAACAGTGAAGAGGCGACTCCGGGATGCTGGCCTTCTATGGCAGAGTTGCAAAGAAAAGGCCATATCTCAGACTGGCCAATAAAAATAAAAAGATTAAGATGAGCAAAAGAACACAGACACTGGACAGAGGAACAGGGACATTTATAAGTGAGCCCAAACTTTTGAACGGTAGTGTGTGTGTGTTTTAGTTGTCTTCCTTGGAGGGAGGGAGGGAGGGAGGGAGGGAGGGAGGGAGGGAGGGAGGGATGCTCTACTCACCTGGAACCTATGTTGTTTGGTATGATGTTTTCAACAGGCCCCAGACTTAGAGGGACAACTGGGATTCTGGGACATTTATCAGTCATATGAAGATAAGGGACTGAGGATAATCTCAGACTTGGAGGGAGGGAGGGAGGGAGGGAGAGTGAGGTAATGTACAGAGCTAACAGTAACAGAGAGGGAATGGACTTATAACTGCAGCCTCTCACTGAATATTTATGATTCCATACTGTATAGTATGAAAGGAGTTCACTCTCTAGTTGAATATTTATGATTCTATACTGTAGTTCACTCTAGTTTAATATTTATGATTCTATGCTGTACCGTATGAGGGGAGTTCTCTCTAGTTTAATATTTATGATTCTATACCGTAGTTCACTCTAGTTGAATATTTATGATTCTATACTGTAGTTCACTCTAGTTTAATATTTATGATTCTATACTGTAGTTCACTCTAGTTTAATATTTATGATTCTATACTGTAGTTCCCTCTAGTTTAATATTTATGATTCTATACTGTAGTTCACTCTAGTTTAATATTTATGATTCTATACTGTAGTTCACTCTAGTTGAATATTTATGATTCTATACTGTAGTTCACTCTAGTTTAATATTTATGATTCTATACTGTAGTTCACTCGAGTTGAATATTTATGATTCTATACTGGAATTCACTCTAGTTGAATATTTATGATTCTATACTGTAGTTCACTCTAGTTTAATATTTATGATTCTATACTGTAGTTCACTCTAGTTGAATATTTATGATTCTATACTGTAGTTCACTCTAGTTTAATATTTATGATTCTATACTGTAGTTCACTCTAGTTGTGGCCTAGTTTCATCTGATGGAAGAGCAGGCGGTGCTTATTAATCAGTTATAGAGCCTGTAAGCTGCCTTCTGTAACTGACCTATATCTCCAAGGCATCCAGTATTGACACACATGCTGTAACTAATGATAGTATGAGTTTCTCCTGTCTCTTAGTCCTCAGTTAGCCCCTGGATGAACAACACAGTCTGACAGTGAGACTGTAGTTTCTCCTGTCTCTTAGTCCTCAGTTAGCCCCTGGATGAACAACACAGTCTGACAGTGAGACTGTAGTTTATCCTGTCTCTTAGTCCTCAGTTAGCCCCTGGATGAGCAACACAGTCTGACAGTGAGACTGTAGTTTCTCCTGTCTCTTAGTCCTCAGTAGGCCCCTGGATGAACAACACAGTCTGACAGTGAGACTGTAGTTTATCCTGTCTCTTAGTCCTCAGTTAGCCCCTGGATGAGCAACACAGTCTGACAGTGAGACTGTAGTTTCTCCTGTCTCTTAGTCCTCAGTTAGCCCCTGGATGAACAACACAGTCTGACAGTGAGACTGTAGTTTCTCCTGTCTCTTAGTCCTCAGTTAGCCCCTGGATGAACAACACAGTCTGACAGTGAGACTGTAGTTTCTCCTGTCTCTTAGTCCTCAGTTAGCCCCTGGATGAACAACACAGTCTGACAGTGAGACTGTAGTTTATCCTGTCTCTTAGTCCTCAGTTAGCCCCTGGATGAGCAACACAGTCTGACAGTGAGACTGTAGTTTCTCCTGTCTCTTAGTCCTCAGTAGGCCCCTGGATGAACAACACAGTCTGACAGTGAGACTGTAGTTTCTCCTGTCTCTTAGTCCTCAGTTAGCCCCTGGATGAACAACACAGTCTGACAGTGAGACTGTAGTTTCTCCTGTCTCTTAGTCCTCAGTTAGTCCCTGGATGAGCAACACAGTCTGACAGTGAGACTGTAGTTTCTCCTGTCTCTTAGTCCTCAGTTAGCCCCTGGATGAACAACACAGTCTGACAGTGAGACTGTAGTTTCTCCTGTCTCTTAGTCCTCAGTTAGCCCCTGGCATGTGTGTGTTATCGATGACTCAGTATACAACATTCGATGATAGGAGGACTCAAATTGAGTGGGAGAGTTAACCTGTCCTGTCTGTTCTGCTCTGTCTCACTCCCTCCTCCTGTCCTGTCCTCCCCTGTCTAGCCCTGTCCTGTCTGTTCTGCTCTGTCTCACTCCCTCCTCCTGTCCTGTCCTCCCCTGTCTAGCCCTGTCCTTCTGTTCTGCTCTCTGTCTCACTCCCTCCTCCTGTCCTGTCCTCCCCTGTCTAGCCCTGTCCTGTCTGTTCTGCTCTCTGTCTCACTCCCTCCTCCTGTCCTGTCCTCCCCTGTCTAGCCCTGTCCTGTCTGTTCTGCTCTCTGTCTCACTCCCTCCTCCTGTCCTCCCCTGTCTAGCCCTGTCCTGTCTGTTCTGCTCTGTCTCACTCCCTCCTCCTGTCCTCCCCTGTCTAGCCCTGTCCTGTCTGTTCTGCTCTGTCTCACTCCCTCCTCCTGTCCTCCCCTGTCTAGCCCTGTCCTGTCTGTTCTGCTCTGTCTCACTCCCTCCTCCTGTCCTCCCCTGTCTAGCCCTGTCCTGTCTGTTCTGCTCTCTGTCTCACTCCCTCCTCCTGTCCTGTCCTCCCCTGTCTAGCCCTGTCCTGTCTGTTCTGCTCTGTCTCACTCCCTCCTCCTGTCCTCCCCTGTCTAGCCCTGTCCTATCTGTTCTGCTCTCTGTCTCACTCCCTCCTCCTGTCCTCCCCTGTCTAGCCCTGTCCTGTCTGTTCTGCTCTGTCTCACTCCCTCCTCCTGTCCTCCCCTGTCTAGCCCTGTCCTATCTGTTCTGCTCTCTGTCTCACTCCCTCCTCCTGTCCTGTCCTACCCTGTCTAGCCCTGTCCTGTCTGTTCTGCTCTGTCTCACTCCCTCCTCCTGTCCTGTCCTCCCCTGTCTAGCCCTGTCCTGTCTGTTCTGCTCTCTGTCTCACTCCCTCCTCCTGTCCTCCCCTGTCTAGCCCTGTCCTATCTGTTCTGCTCTGTCTCACTCCCTCCTCCTGTCCTACCCTGTCTAGCCCTGTCCTGTCTGTTCTGCTCTGTCTCACTCCCTCCTCCTGTCCTACCCTGTCTAGCCCTGTCCTGTCTGTTCTGCTCTGTCTCACTCCCTCCTCCTGTCCTCCCCTGTCTGTTATCAAACCAATGTGATAAACTCTCCAACCCTCTGCCCATGTTGTCTGGCTAGTCTGAAAGCTCTGCCAGAGGAGGGAATGGGTGTACAGGGTCACTGGGAGAGGAGGGAATGGGTGTACAGGGTCACTGGGAGAGGAGGGAATGGGTGTACAGGGTCACTGGGAGAGGAGGGAATGGGTGTACAGGGTCACTGGGAGAGGAGGGAATGGGTGTACAGGGTCACTGCCAGAGGAGGGAATGGGTGTACAGGGTCACTGGGAGAGGAGGGAATGGGTGTACAGGGCCACTGGGAGAGGAGGGAATGGGTGTACAGGGCCACTGGGAGAGGAGGGAATGGATGTACAGGGCCACTGGGAGAGGAGGGAATGGGTGTACAGGGTCACTGGGAGAGGAGGGAATGGGTGTACAGGGTCACTGCCAGAGGAGGGAATGGGTGTACAGGGTCACTGCCAGAGGAGGGAATGGGTGTACAGGGTCACTGGCTTCCTACCAACTGTTAGATACTGTGTTTGAGGCATTGCAGTAGCATGAACTTCTGATGCATGTTATCTAATGAATTATTGTCAGAGATTCATTCCTGTCCCAATGTTTGTCCCACGATAGGGTCTTGTGTGGGTATATTTTGGTTTGGTATGTTTCGGTATGGTTTGGTATGTTATGGTTTGGTATGGTTTGGGTTGGTATGTTTCGGTATGGTATGTTTCGGTATGGTTTGGGTTGGTTTGGTATGTTTCGGTATGGTATGGGTTGGTATAGTATGTTTCGGTATGGCATGGTATGTTTCGGTATGGTATGGTATGTTTCGGTATGGTATGGTATAGTATGTTTCGGTATGTATGGTATGTTTCGGGAATGGTTTGGTATGGTATGTTTCGGTATGGTTTGGGTTGGTATGGTATGGTATGTTTCGGTATGTTTTGGTTTGGTATGGTTTGGGTTGGTATGGTATGTTTCGGTATGGTTTGGTATGGTATGTTTCGGTATGGTATGGTTCGGTATGGTTTGGTATGGTATGTTTCGGTATGGTATGGTTCGGTATGGTTTGGTATGGTATGTTTCGGTATGGTATGGTTCGGTATGGTTTGGTATAGTATGTTTCGGTTTGGTTTGGGTATGGTATAGTATGTTTCGGTATGGGTTGGTGTGGTATGTTTCGGTATGGTTTGGGTTGGTATGGTATGTTTCGGTATGGTTTGGGTTGGTATGGTATGTTTAGGTATGGTATGGTTTGGTATGTTTCGGTATGGTATGGTTTGGTATGGTATGTTTCGGTATGGTATGGGTTGGTATGGTATGTTTCGGTATGGTTTGCGTATGGTATAATATAGTATGTTTCCGTATGGTATGGTATAGTATGTTTCGGTATGGGTTGGTATGGTATGTTTCGGTATGGTATTGTATGGTATGGTATGTTTCGGTATGGTATAGTATTTATTCGGTATGGTATGTTTCGGTATGGTTTGGTATGGTATAGTATGTTTCGGTATGGGTTGGTATGGTATGTTTCGATATGGTTTGGTATGTTTCGGTATGGTTTGGTATGGTATGATATGTTCCGGTATGGTATGGTATGTTTTGGTATGGTATGTTTCGGTATGGTATGCTATGTTTCGGTATGGTATGTTTCTGCATGGTTTGGTATGTTTCTGCATGGTATGGTATGGTATGGTATGTTCCGGTATGGTTTGCTATGTTTCGGTTTGGTATGTTTCTGCATGGTTTGGTATGTTGTCTGTGGCTTCAGGCAGAGGAAGCAGCAATCTGTCCCTTGTCATTGACACAGAGATACAGACATAACAAACACACACACACACACACACACACACACACACACACACACACACACACACACACACACACACACACACACACACACACACACACACACACACACACACTAACCTAACAGCAGCTAAAGCTCATTTTAACAACAAGCATAAGCTGTCATTTCATGCTCGTAATTACCCAGCATTATGGATAACACGCTCACCAAGAACACACACAGACACACACACACACACACACACACACACACACACACACACACACACACACACACACACACACACACACCAACATCCGACTGCCTTGAACACTGTGTAAAAACGGTGCATTCCATGGTCAGAGGGTAACACCAACAAGGGATGGACTTTTTTGACGAGAGCACTTTTCTGAGTCCAGGCAGCTCTCATAGAAATCACAGAGTAATTATATATCTTGTGAAAAGCTTTTCTTGGATCCTAGTTTTTTATGTAAAAGTATAGAGTAATTTTAACTGAAGGTGTCAATTTGAGTTTCCAGTTCCGGTCACGCTTCATCTCCTCTGATCGTTTCCCAAAATCCTAGAAAAGTTTAAATAGTTCTATAAACACAACATTTCTCCCATATTTCTCAGAGCGCTGGAACGGCAGCCAAACCAAAAGGGGAAATGTTTGGATTCCTGTATGGAAATATCATCCATCCATTTTGTTAAACGACTACTGAACAATCTTGAGTTTCCCAAAATGTCCCAAGTTACGTTCTCACTGCTCATTGAAGCACAACGATGCAGTCCTACGTTTGACTTACAGTAGCAGCCTATTCTGTTGCTGTCATCCACAAAGCCTCAGGGTAAAACCTCACTGTTGAGAAACATTTGACTTACATTTTCCTGCCTGGTTGTGACCTTGATGGGGGTCTGGGAGAGGCTGGTGACAAAAGGTTAGATAATACCCCTGGGTGGTGTGGCTGGCTGCTTCGGCCGAGTCCAGGAGGGAGAGAGATAGAGAGAGAAACAGAGAAACAGAAGGAGAGAGAGAGGGAGAGAAAGAGAGAGAAGGAGAGAAGGAGAAAGAGAGAGAAGGAGAGAAGGAGAAGGAGAGAGAAAGAGAGAGAGAAGGAGAGAGAGAGGGAGAGAGAAGGAGAAGGAGAGAGAAAGAGAGAGAGAAAGAGAGAGAGAAGGAGAGAGAGAGAGGGAGAGAAAGAGAGAGAGAGAGAGACAGAGACAGACGAAGGAGAGAGAGAGCTCAGGGAGGATAGTCTTCCAGTCTTCAAGGACAGGATAAAAAAACAGAAGCCCAGTAGTGATAAGTTACGATATGACACCATGACCTTTGTCCTCTAAGAGGTCATACATCATACCTACATTGCACATGGAAGAGTCACAAAAGAGCAGACTCCAAGCTAAAGCAAGGACCCTCAAATACATATTAGTCCCAGGTCTGTGGTGAAGAGCCCCCCAGTGTAATGTAGTAGCGGTATATTAACAGTAACGGTGTGTTCCAGGTCGAGGAGACGTCCAGCCCCAGCTGAACAGTGCCATGCAGGACGTCAGTGATAAATACCTGCTGCTGGAGGAGACGGAGAAACAGGCCGTCAGGAAGGCCCTCGTCGAGGAGAGGAGCAGGTTATGCACCTTCGTCTCCATGCTACGACCTGTCGTGGTGAGTCATAACATAACACACACACTAACACACAACACAGAGGTCAGAGGTCAGGCTAAGGCTGTGGTGGTGAGTCATAACATAACACACACACTAACGCACAACACAGAGGTCAGAGGTCAGGCTACGACCTGTCGTGGTGAGTCATAACATAACACACACACTAACGCACAACACATAGGTCAGAGGTCAGGCTAAGGCCGTGGTGGTGAGTCATAACATAACATACACACTAACACACACAACACAGAGGTCAGAGGTCAGGCTAAGGCCGTGGTGGTGAGTCCGTTGGCACTACACACAGCACCAACACAAACACAGAAACCGGAACAGAGCCGTAGGGCCTCACCATGGGAGATACTGTTCCTCATTAACACCCAGAGGAAATGTTCCTCATTAACACCCAGAGGAAATGTTCCTCATTAACACCCAGAGGAAATGTTCCTCATTAACACCCAGAGGAAATGTTCCTCATTAACACCCAGAGGAAATGTTCCTCATTAACACCCAGAGGAAATGTTCCTCATTAACACCCAGAGGAAATGTTCCTCATTAACACCCAGAGGAAATGTTCCTCATTAACACCCAGAGGAAATGTTCCTCATTAACACCCAGAGGAAATGTTCCTCATTAACACCCAGAGGAAATGGTCCTCATTAACACCCAGAGGAAATGTTCCTCATTAACACCCAGAGGAAATGTTCCTCATTAACACCCAGAGGAAATGTACCTCATTAACACCCAGAGGAAATGTTCCTCATTAACACCCAGAGGAAATGTTCCTCATTAACACCCAGAGGAAATGCTCCTCATTAACACCCAGAGGAAATGTTCCTCATTAACACCCAGAGGAAATGTTCCTCATTAACACCCAGAGGAAATGTTCCTCATTAACACCCAGAGGAAATGTTCCTCATTAACACCCAGAGGAAATGTTCCTCATTAACACCCAGAGGAAATGTTCCTCATTAACACCCAGAGGAAATGTTCCTCACTAACACCCAGCGGAAATGTTCCTCACTAACACCCAGAGGAAATGTACCTCACTAACACCCAGAGGAAATGTACCTCACTAACACCCAGAGGAAATGTACCTCATTAACACCCAGAGGAAATGTACCTCATTAACACCCAGAGGAAATATTCCTCATTAACACCCAGAGGAAATGTTCCTCATTAACACCCAGAGGAAATGCTCCTCATTAACACCCAGAGGAAATGCTCCTCATTAACACCCAGAGGAAATGCTCCTCATTAACACCGAGAGGAAATGCTCCTCATTAACACCGAGAGGAAATGTTCCTCATTAACACCCAGAGGAAATGTTCCTCATTAACACCCAGAGGAAATGCTCCTCATTAACACCGAGAGGAAATGCTCCTCATTAACACCGAGAGGAAATGTTCCTCATTAACACCCAGAGGAAATGTTCCTCATTAACACCCAGAGGAAATGTTCCTCATTAACACCCAGAGGAAATGTTCCTCATTAACACCCAGAGGAAATGTTCCTCATTAACACCCAGAGGAAATGTTCCTCATTAACACCCAGAGGAAATGTTCTTCATTAACACCCAGAGGAAATGCTCCTCATTAACACCCAGAGGAAATGCTCCTCATTAACACCCAGAGGAAATGTTCCTCATTAACACCCAGAGGAAATGCTCCTCATTAACACCGAGAGGAAATGCTCCTCATTAACACCCAGAGGAAATGTTCTTCATTAACACCCAGAGGAAATGTTCCTCATTAACACCCAGAGGAAATGCTCCTCATTAACACCCAGAGGAAATGCTCCTCATTAACACCCAGAGGAAATGTTCCTCATTAACACCCAGAGGAAATGCTCCTCATTAACACCGAGAGGAAATGCTCCTCATTAACACCCAGAGGAAATGTTCCTCATTAACACCCAGAGGAAATGTTCCTCATTAACACCCAGAGGAAATGTTCCTCATTAACACCCAGAGGAAATGTTCCTCATTAACACCCAGAGGAAATGTTCCTCATTAACACCCAGAGGAAATGTTCCTCATTAACACCCAGAGGAAATGTTCCTCATTAACACCCAGAGGAAATGTTCCATAAGAAGCACATTGCTGACGTTTCAGTTTAAGATGTTGTTGTTGTTGTTGTGATCAGTATGAGCAGGACGAGGACATCTCCATGATCAATGACATCACCTGGATAAATACAGGATCAATAAACACATTGTGATCCTTCCAGGATGAGGAGATCTCCATGCTAGGAGAGGTCACCCACCTCCAGACCATATCTGACGACCTCAAGATGCTGACCATGGACCCTCACAAGCTGCCCCCCGCCAGCGAACAGGTACCGTATCCCTGACCCTGACCGTATCCCTGACCCTGACCGTATCCCTGACCCTGACCGTATCCCTGACCCTGACCGTATCCCTGACCCTGACTGTATCCCTGACCCTGACCGTATCCCTGACCCTGACCGTATCTTTGACCCTGACCGTATCCCTATCCCTGACCCTGACTGTATCCCTGACCCTGACTGTATCCCTGACCCTGACCGTATCTTTGACCCTGACTGTATCCCTATCCCTGACCCTGACTGTATCCCTGACCCTGACCGTATCTTTGACCCTGACCGTATCCCTGACCCTGACCGTATCCCTGACCCTGACCGTATCTTTGACCCTGACTGTATCCCTATCCCTGACCCTGACTGTATCCCTATCCCTGACCCTGACCGTATCTTTGACCCTGACTGTATCCCTATCCCTGACCCTGACCGTATCTTTGACCCTGACTGTATCCCTATCCCTGACCCTGACCGTATCCCTGACCCTGACCGTATCCCTATCCCTGACTGTATCCCTGACCCTGACCGTATCCCTGACCCTGACTGTATCCCTGACCCTGACTGTATCCCTGACCGTATCCCTGACCCTGACCGTATCCCTGACCCTGACTGTATCCCTGACCCTGACTGTATCCCTGACCCTGACTGTATCCCTGACCCTGACCGTATCCCTGACCCTGACCGTATCCCTGACCCTGACTGTATCCCTGACCCTGACTGTATCCCTGACCCTGACCGTATCCCTGACCCTGACCGTATCCCTGACCCTGACCGTATCTTTGACCCTGACCGTATCCCTGACCCTGACTGTATCCCTGACCCTGACTGTATCCCTGACCCTGACCGTATCTTTGACCCTGACTGTATCCCTATCCCTGACCCTGACTGTATCCCTGACCCTGACCGTATCCCTGACCCTGACCGTATCCCTGACCCTGACCGTATCCCTGACCCTGACCGTATCCCTGACCCTGACTGTATCCCTGACCCTGACCGTATCTTTGACCCTGACTGTATCCCTATCCCTGACCCTGACTGTATCCCTGACCCTGACCGTATCCCTGACCCTGACCGTATCCCTGACCCTGACCGTATCCCTGACCCTGACCGTATCCCTGACCCTGACTGTATCCCTGACCCTGACCGTATCTTTGACCCTGACCGTATCCCTATCCCTGACCGTATCCCTGACCCTGACCGTATCCCTGACCCTGACCGTATCTTTGACCCTGACCGTATCCCTGACCCTGACCGTATCTTTGACCCTGACCGTATCCCTATCCCTGACCGTATCCCTGACCCTGACCGTATCCCTGACCCTGACCGTATCTTTGACCCTGACCGTATCCCTGACCCTGACCGTATCCCTGACCCTGACCGTATCCCTGACCCTGACCGTATCTTTGACCCTGACCGTATCCCTATCCCTGACCCTGACCGTATCTTTGACCCTGACCGTATCCCTGACCCTGACCGTATCCCTGACCCTGACCGTATCCCTGACCCTGACCGTATCCCTGACCCTGACCGTATCCCTGACCCTGACTGTATCCCTGACCCTGACTGTATCCCTGACCCTGACCGTATCCCTGACCCTGACTGTATCCCTGACCCTGACCGTATCCCTGACCCTGACCGTATCTTTGACCCTGACCGTATCCCTATCCCTGACCCTGACTGTATCCCTGACCCTGACCGTATCCCTGACCCTGACCGTATCTTTGACCCTGACCGTATCCCTGACCCTGACCGTATCCCTGACCCTGACTGTATCCCTGACCGTATCCCTGACCCTGACCGTATCCCTGACCCTGACCGTATCCCTGACCCTGACCGTATCCCTGACCGTATCCCTGACCCTGACCGTATCCCTGACCCTGACCGTATCCCTGACCGTATCCCTATCCCTGACCCTGACTGTATCCCTGACTGTATCCCTATCCCTGACCCTGACTGTATCCCTGACCCTGACCGTATCCCTGACCGTATCCCTGACCCTGACCGTATCCCTGACCCTGACTGTATCCCTGACTGTATCCCTGACCCTGACTGTATCCCTGACCCTGACCCTGACCCTGACTGTATCCCTATCCCTGACCCTGACTGTATCCCTATCCCTGACCGTATCCCTGACCCTGACCCTGACTGTATCCCTGACTGTATCCCTGACCCTGACCGTATCCCTGACCCTGACCGTATCTTTGACCCTGACCGTATCTTTGACCCTGACTGTATCCCTGACTGTATCCCTGACTGTATCCCTGACCCTGACCGTATCCCTGACCCTGACCGTATCCCTGACCCTGACCGTATCTTTGACCCTGACCGTATCTTTGACCCTGACTGTATCCCTGACTGTATCCCTGACCCTGACCGTATCCCTATCCCTGACCGTATCCCTGACCCTGACTGTATCCCTGACCCTGACCGTATCCCTATCCCTGACCCTGACTGTATCCCTGACCCTGACCGTATCCCTATCCCTGACCCTGACTGTATCCCTGACCCTGACCGTATCCCTGACCCTGACCGTATCTTTGACCCTGACTGTATCCCTGACTGTATCCCTGACCCTGACTGTATCCCTGACTGTATCCCTGACCCTGACCGTATCCCTGACCCTGACTGTATCCCTGACCCTGACCGTATCCCTGACCCTGACCGTATCTTTGACCCTGACCGTATCCCTGACCCTGACCGTATCCCTGACCCTGACCGTATCCCTGACCCTGACCCTGACTGTATCCCTATCCCTGACCCTGACTGTATCCCTGACCCTGACTGTATCCCTGACCCTGACTGTATCCCTGACCCTGACCGTATCCCTGACCCTGACTGTATCCCTGACCCTGACTGTATCCCTGACCCTGACTGTATCCCTGACCCTGACTGTATCCCTGACCCTGACTGTATCCCTGACCCTGACCGTATCTTTGACCCTGACCGTATCCCTATCCCTGACCCTGACTGTATCCCTGACCCTGACCGTATCCCTGACCCTGACCGTATCCCTGACCCTGACTGTATCCCTGACCCTGACTGTATCCCTGACCCTGACTGTATCCTTGACCCTGACCGTATCCCTGACTCTGACCGTATCCCTGACCCTGACCCTATCCCTGACCCTGACTGTATCCTTGACCCTGACCGTATCCCTGACCCTGACCGTATCCCTGACCCTGACTGTATCCCTGACTGTATCCCTGACCCTGACTGTATCCCTGACTGTATCCCTGACCCTGACCGTATCCCTGACCCTGACTGTATCCCTGACTGTATCCCTGACCCTGACCGTATCTTTGACCCTGACCGTATCCCTGACCCTGACCCTGACCGTATCCCTGACCGTATCCCTGACCCTGACCGTATCCTTGACCCTGACCCTGACCGTATCCCTGACCCTGACCGTATCCCTGACCCTGACCGTATCCCTGACCCTGACCCTGACCGTATCCCTGACCCTGACCCTGACCGTATCCCTGACCCTGACCGTGTCCCTGACCCTGACCGTATCCCTATCCCTGACCCTGACCCTGACCGTATCTTTGACCCTGACCGTATCCCTGACCCTGACCGTATCCCTATCCCTGACCCTGACCGTGTCCCTGACCCTGACCGTATCCCTGACCCTGACCCTGACCCTAACCCTGACCCTAACCCTGACCCTGACCCTGACCCTGACCGTATCCCTGACCCTAACCCTGACCCTTACTCATATCTGGCCCATGTGTTTCCTCCTGAGACTATAGGGTTCCATTTCATATCTGTCCCATGTGTTTCCTCCTGAGACTATAGGGTTCCATTTCATATCTGTCCCATGTGTTTCCTCCTGAGACTATAGGGTTCCATTTCATATCTGTCCCATGTGTTTCCTCCTGAGACTATAGGGTTCCATTTCATATCTGTCCCATGTGTTTCCTCCTCAGACTATAGGGTTCCATTTCATATCTGTCCCATGTGTTTCCTCCTGAGACTATAGGGTTCCATTTCATATCTGTCCCATGTGTTTCCTCCTGAGACTATAGGTTCCATTTCATATCTGTCCCATGTGTTTCCTCCTGAGACTATAGGGTTCCATTTCATATCTGTCCCATGTGTTTCCTCCTGAGACTATAGGGTTCCATTTCATATCTGTCCCATGTGTTTCCTCCTGAGACTATAGGGTTCCATTTCATATCTGTCCCATGTGTTTCCTCCTGAGACTATAGGGTTCCATTTCATATCTGTCCCATGTGTTTCCTCCTGAGACTATAGGGTTCCATTTCATATCTGTCCCATGTGTTTCCTCCTGAGACTATAGGGTTCCATTTCATATCTGTCCCATGTGTTTCCTCCTTAGACTATAGGGTTCCATTTCATATCTGTCCCATGTGTTTCCTCCTGAGACTATAGGGTTCCATTTCATATCTGTCCCATGTGTTTCCTCCTGAGACTATAGGGTTCCATTTCATATCTGTCCCATGTGTTTCCTCCTGAGACTATAGGGTTCCATTTCATATCTGTCCCATGTGTTTCCTCCTGAGACTATAGGGTTCCATTTCATATCTGTCCCATGTGTTTCCTCCTGAGACTATAGGGTTCCATTTCATATCTGTCCCATGTGTTTCCTCCTGAGACTATAGGGTTCCATTTCATATCTGTCCCATGTGTTTCCTCCTCAGACTATAGGGTTCCATTTCAGATCTGTCCCATGTGTTTCCTCCTGAGACTATAGGGTTCCATTTCATATCTGTCCCATGTGTTTCCTCCTGAGACTATAGGGTTCCATTTCATATCTGTCCCATGTGTTTCCTCCTGAGACTATAGGGTTCCATTTCATATCTGTCCCATGTGTTTCCTCCTGAGACTATAGGGTTCCATTTCATATCTGTCCCATGTGTTTCCTCCTCAGACTATAGGGTTCCATTTCATATCTGTCCCATGTGTTTCCTCCTGAGACTATAGGGTTCCATTTCATATCTGTCCCATGTGTTTCCTCCTGAGACTATAGGGTTCCATTTCATATCTGTCCCATGTGTTTCCTCCTGAGACTATAGGGTTCCATTTCAGATCTGTCCCATGTGTTTCCTCCTGAGACTATAGGGTTCCATTTCATATCTGTCCCATGTGTTTCCTCCTGAGACTATAGGGTTCCATTTCATATCTGTCCCATGTGTTTCCTCCTCAGACTATAGGGTTCCATTTCATATCTGTCCCATGTGTTTCCTCCTCAGACTATAGGGTTCCATTTCATATCTGTCCCATGTGTTTCCTCCTGAGACTATAGGGTTCCATTTCATATCTGTCCCATGTGTTTCCTCCTCAGACTATAGGGTTCCATTTCATATCTGTCCCATGTGTTTCCTCCTCAGACACTGATCTGTCATTGTTGTTCTGTCCTGTCAGGTGATTCTGGATCTGAAGGGCTCTGACTATAACTGGTCCTATCAGACTCCTCCCTCCTCCCCCAGCACCACTAGGTCCAGGAAGTCCAGTATGTGCAGGTAGGTGTCCTAGGACCAGAACTGCAAGTTTGGCACCTTTATCTATGCTGGGGGGCCTGTTCAGAACCTTCATATGGAAATGGGTCATCTCTAGTAGTCCCAGTATGTAGTGGTGTCTTGGACCAGAACCAGATCACATCCTGAATGTTTCATCTTTAACTGAACTGAAAAACAACCCTAGACCCATATTCACACAGAGATCCGATCTAGGATCAGTTTTGCCTACATTTTACATATTGAATAAGATTATATAGGCAGTGGGGACCTGATCCTACTCTTAGACGCCCTGAAGAAGACAGGCCCTGCCCCCCAGTGGTGGGTAGAGGAACTGCAGCCTGTTGGGACGTCGTATTACTGCCTAATCTTTTCACCTACTTGTTTCCTGGGGGAATTGAAAATAGTTCATTCATTTCACCCAGACTTGTAAATATATCATTGCGTGTGTTATGAATGTATAGATTTCAATTTTAAATGTCATTGTAATTTCACACGATCGTTCCAGCTGTTTCAATAGAATATGACTCATAATTCCGCCTCCACCTCGTGTCCTCCTATACATGGGTGTTGTTGTCGTCACGCTGGTTTGGTTTGTAAAACACTGTGATGTGACGCCTTGTTTTCATCTTGGGATGCGTTTCAGTTTGTAAAACACTGTGACGCCTTGTTTTCATCTTGGGATGCGTTTCAGTTTGTAAAACACTGTGACGCCTTGTTTTCATCTTGGGATGCGTTTCAGTTTGTAAAACACTGTGACGCCTTGTTTTCATCTTGGGATGCGTTTCAGTTTGTAAAACACTGTGATGTGACGCCTTGTTTTCATCTTGGGATGTGTTTCAGTTTGTAAAACACTGTGACGCCTTGTTTTCATCTTGGGATGCGTTTCAGTTTGTAAAACACTGTGACGCCTTGTTTTCATCTTGGGATGCGTTTCAGTTTGTAAAACACTGTGACGCCTTGTTTTCATCTTGGGATGCGTTTCAGTTTGTAAAACACTGTGATGTGACGCCTTGTTTTCATCTTGGGATGCGTTTCAGTTTGTAAAACACTGTGACGCCTTGTTTTCATCTTGGGATGCGTTTCAGTTTGTAAAACACTGTGATGCCTTGTTTTCATCTTGGGATGCGTTTCAGTTTGTAAAACACTGTGATGTGACGCCTTGTTTTCATCTTGGGATGCGTTTCAGTTTGTAAAACACTGTGATGCCTTGTTTTCATCTTGGGATGCGTTTCAGTTTGTAAAACACTGTGATGCCTTGTTTTCATCTTGGGATGCGTTTCAGTTTGTAAAACACTGTGATGTGACGCCTTGTTTTCATCTTGGGATGCGTTTCAGTTTGTAAAACACTGTGATGCCTTGTTTTCATCTTGGGATGCGTTTCAGTTTGTAAAACACTGTGATGCCTTGTTTTCATCTTGGGATGCGTTTCAGTTTGTAAAACACTGTGATGCCTTGTTTTCATCTTGGGATGCGTTTCAGTTTGTAAAACACTGTGATGTGACGCCTTGTTTTCATCTTGGGATGCGTTTCAGTTTGTAAAACACTGTGATGCCTTGTTTTCATCTTGGGATGCGTTTCAGTTTGTAAAACACTGTGATGCCTTGTTTTCATCTTGGGATGCGTTTCAGTTTGTAAAACACTGTGATGCCTTGTTTTCATCTTGGGATGCGTTTCAGTTTGTAAAACACTGTGACGCCTTGTTTTCATCTTGGGATGCGTTTCAGTTTGTAAAACACTGTGATGTGACGCCTTGTTTTCATCTTGGGATGCGTTTCAGTTTGTAAAACACTGTGACGCCTTGTTTTCATCTTGGGATGCGTTTCAGTTTGTAAAACACTGTGACGCCTTGTTTTCATCTTGGGATGCGTTTCAGTTTGTAAAACACTGTGATGTGACGCCTTGTTTTCATCTTGGGATGCGTTTCAGTTTGTAAAACACTGTGATGTCTTGTTTTCATCTTGGGATGCGTTTCAGTTTGTAAAACACTGTGACGCCTTGTTTTCATCTTGGGATGCGTTTCAGTTTGTAAAACACTGTGATGCCTTGTTTTCATCTTGGGATGCGTTTCAGTTTGTAAAACACTGTGATGCCTTGTTTTCATCTTGGGATGCGTTTCAGTTTGTAAAACACTGTGCTCTGACGCCTTGTTTTCATCTTGGGATGCGTTTCAGTTTGTAAAACACTGTGATGTCTTGTTTTCATCTTGGGATGCGTTTCAGTTTGTAAAACACTGTGACGCCTTGTTTTCATCTTGGGATGCGTTTCAGTTTGTAAAACACTGTGATGTCTTGTTTTCATCTTGGGATGCGTTTCAGTTTGTAATACACTGTGACGCCTTGTTTTCATCTTGGGATGCGTTTCAGTTTGTAAAACACTGTGCTGTGACGCCTTGTTTTCATCTTGGGATGCGTTTCAGTTTGTAAAACACTGTGATGCCTTGTTTTCATCTTGGGATGCGTTTCAGTTTGTAAAACACTGTGCTCTGACGCCTTGTTTTCATCTTGGGATGCGTTTCAGTTTGTAAAACACTGTGACGCCTTGTTTTCATCTTGGGATGCGTTTCAGTTTGTAAAACACTGTGATGCCTTGTTTTCATCTTGGGATGCGTTTCAGTTTGTAAAACACTGTGATGTGACGCCTTGTTTTCATCTTGGGATGCGTTTCAGTTTGTAAAACACTGTGACGCCTTGTTTTCATCTTGGGATGCGTTTCAGTTTGTAAAACACTGTGATGCCTTGTTTTCATCTTGGGATGCGTTTCAGTTTGTAAAACACTGTGATGTGACGCCTTGTTTTCATCTTGGGATGCGTTTCAGTTTGTAAAACACTGTGCTGTGACGCCTTGTTTTCATCTTGGGATGCGTTTCAGTTTGTAAAACACTGTGACGCCTTGTTTTCATCTTGGGATGCGTTTCAGTTTGTAAAACACTGTGATGTGACGCCTTGTTTTCATCTTGGGATGCGTTTCAGTTTGTAAAACACTGTGATGCCTTGTTTTCATCTTGGGATGCGTTTCAGTTTGTAAAACACTGTGATGCCTTGTTTTCATCTTGGGATGCGTTTCAGTTTGTAAAACACTGTGACGCCTTGTTTTCATCTTGGGATGCGTTTCAGTTTGTAAAACACTGTGATGCCTTGTTTTCATCTTGGGATGCGTTTCAGTTTGTAAAACACTGTGATGCCTTGTTTTCATCTTGGGATGCGTTTCAGTTTGTAAAACACTGTGATGCCTTGTTTTCATCTTGGGATGCGTTTCAGTTTGTAAAACACTGTGATGCCTTGTTTTCATCTTGGGATGCGTTTCAGTTTGTAAAACACTGTGCTCTGACGCCTTGTTTTCATCTTGGGATGCGTTTCAGTTTGTAAAACACTGTGACGCCTTGTTTTCATCTTGGGATGCGTTTCAGTTTGTAAAACACTGTGACGCCTTGTTTTCATCTTGGGATGCGTTTCAGTTTGTAAAACACTGTGATGTGACGCCTTGTTTTCATCTTGGGATGCGTTTCAGTTTGTAAAACACTGTGATGTGACGCCTTGTTTTCATCTTGGGATGCGTTTCAGTTTGTAAAACACTGTGACGCCTTGTTTTCATCTTGGGATGCGTTTCAGTTTGTTTACATGATTTAATTCAAGTTGAAGGATCCACAGATCCTCGTTAAAATGTCACTGTTGATGGTCGGTCAATGGACCCAACCATAAAGGCACATGTCTGTATCGCGACCACAGTCCAACTTGCTTGTAGTTGCACTGAGCATGATAGACGTTGATATGTGTATATTGTGGTAACGTTTATTATGATTTCATGCCTGGTTGTTTTAATTTGACTGGTTTGTTCACGGTCACTGCCTGCTGCATTGGTTTGGAGTGTTAACCCATTCACTGTCTGTCTGTCTCCCTGTGTCTGTCTCTCACCCTCCTGCCTGTTCCCCTGTCTGTCTCTCTACCTGTCTGTCTCTCTCTCCACCCGTCTGTCTCTCCACATGTCTGTCTCTGTCTGTCTGTCTGTCTGTCTGTCTGTCTGTCTGTCTGTCTGTCTGTCTGTCTGTCTGTCTGTCTGTCTGTCTGTCTGTCTGTCTGTCTGTCTGTCTGTCTGTCTGTCTGTCTGTCTGTCTGTCTGTCTGTCTGTCTGTCTGTCTGTCTGTCTGTCTGTCTGTCTGTCTGTCTGTCTGTCTGTCTGTCTGTCTGTCTGTCTGTCTGTCTGTCTGTCTGTCTGTCTGTCTGTCTGTCTGTCTGTCTGTCTGTCTGTCTGTCTGTCTGTCTGTCTGTCCGTCCGTCCGTCCGTCTGTCTGTCTGTCTGTCCACTCGTCTGTCTGTCTCTCCACCTGTCTGTCTGTCTCTCCACCTGTCTGTCTGTCTCTCCACCTGTCTGTCTGTCTCTCCACCTGTCTGTCTGTCTCTCTACCTGTCTTTCTCTCCACCTGTCTGTCTGTCTGTCTGTCTCTCCACCTGTCTGTCTGTCTCTCCACCTGTCTGTCTGTCTCTCCACCTGTCTGTCTGTCTCTCTACCTGTCTCTCTCTCCACCTGTCTGTCTGTCTCTCCACCTGTCTGTCTGTCTCTCCACCTGTCTGTCTCTCCACCTGTCTGTCTCTCCACCTGTCTGTCTGTCTCTCCACCCGTCTCACCCTAACAGCAGTCTGAACAGCGTAAACAGTAGTGACTCTCGCTCCAGCGGCACATCCCACTCTCACTCCCCCTCCTCCTCCTCCTGCTCCTCCCACTACGGCTACCGTAGCTCCACCCTGCCCCAGCAGGCCGCGGCACGACTGTCCTCCATGTCCTCCCACGACTCAGGATTCATCTCCCAGCCAGACACCTCCAAGTCACCATCACCCATGCCCCAGGAGACACTACCGCAGGTAAGACTGCACTACACTACACTATACTACACTACACTACACTACCAAGTGGTAAGACCCTACTATCTGTACACTGGATTCTATACCCTGAGATTAAACCTCCATACCTTGTGGAAGCGAATGGACAGTTTAGTTTAAGGCAGTGTCCTGTCCCAGGCTAACTGTATACGTCAACAATAAATATATTATGATCGATGGGTCCTCAAGTGGCCTTTGACCTCCTTATACATCATATGTGAGAGATAGTAGCCATCCCAGGTTGCTAGGATACCCTGCTCCTGAGGAGAGGGGCTTGGGGGAGGTCAGTACTGGGCTGGCTGTTCTACAGACCAGTCCTGTCAGTACCTCAGCTGAACTACCAGAGTCCTGGGGGAGGTCAGTACTGGGCTGGCTGTTCTACAGACCAGTCCTGTCAGTACCTCAGCTGAACTACCAGAGTCCTGGGTAGACAGATGATTCATCCGTCTGATCAGCTGAACACACATTGAACACACATCCACTTCTATTTACTCAGTCAGCTACAGATACAGTTTCCATCCAAGCCTCTCTGACTTCCTCTCTGACTTCCTCTCTGACTTCCTCTCTGAGCTCCTCTCTGACTTCCTCCCTGACTTCCTCCCTGACTTCATCTCTGACTTCCTCTCTGACTTCCTCTCTGACTTCCTCTCTGACTTCCTCTTTGGTAACAGTACATAAGCCTTGATCAAACTCTTCTGTAAAAACTCATCTGTCTGGGTGTGGATACGCTTTCTAGATGATTGAGGATATTATACTGCTGGTATAGTAGTCATTAAACCTCCTGATATTATGGTCAGGGGAGAGGTTGGTCCAGAAGACTACAGGGTCAGATAGTAGTCATTAAACCTCCTGATATTATGGTCAGGGGAGAGGTTGGTCCAGAAGACGACAGGGTCAGATAGTAGTCATTAAACCTCCTGATATTATGGTCAGTGGAGAGGTTGGTCCAGAAGACTACAGGGTCAGATAGTAGTCATTAAACCTCCTGATATTATGGTCAGGGGAGAGGTTGGTCCAGAAGACTACATGGTCAGATAGTAGTCATTAAACCTCCTGATATTATGGTCAGGGGAGAGGTTGGTCCAGAAGACGACAGGGGCAGATAGTAGTCATTAAACCTCCTGATATTATGGTCAGGGGAGAGGTTGGTCCAGAAGACGACAGGGTCAGATAGTAGTCATTAAACCTCCTGATATTATGGTCAGGGGAGAGGTTGGTCCAGAAGACGACAGGGTCAGATAGTAGTCATTAAACCTCCTGATATTATGGTCAGGGGAGAGGTTGGTCCAGAAGACGACAGGGTCAGATAGTAGTCATTAAACCTCCTGATATTATGGTCAGGGGAGAGGTTGGTCCAGAAGACGACAGGGTCAGATAGTAGTCATTAAACCTCCTGATATTATGGTCAGGGGAGAGGTTGGTCCAGAAGACGACAGGGTCAGATAGTAGTCATTAAACCTCCTGATATTATGGTCAGGGGAGAGGTTGGTCCAGAAGACTACAGGGTCAGATAGTAGTCATTAAACCTCCTGATATTATGGTCAGTGGAGAGGTTGGTCCAGAAGACTACAGGGTCAGATAGTAGTCATTAAACCTCCTGATATTATGGTCAGGGGAGAGGTTGGTCCAGAAGACTACAGGGTCAGATAGTAGTCATTAAACCTCCTGATATTATGGTCAGGGGAGAGGTTGGTCCAGAAGACTACATGGTCAGATAGTAGTCATTAAACCTCCTGATATTATGGTCAGGGGAGAGGTTGGTCCAGAAGACGACAGGGTCAGATAGTAGTCATTAAACCTCCTGATATTATGGTCAGGGGAGAGGTTGGTCCAGAAGACTACATGGTCAGATAGTAGTCATTAAACCTCCTGATATTATGGTCAGGGGAGAGGTTGGTCCAGAAGACTACAGGGTCAGATAGTAGTCATTAAACCTCCTGATATTATGGTCAGGGGAGAGGTTGGTCCAGAAGACGACAGGGTCAGATAGTAGTCATTAAACCTCCTGATATTATGGTCAGGGGAGAGGTTGGTCCAGAAGACGACAGGGTCAGATAGTAGTCATTAAACCTCCTGATATTATGGTCAGGGGAGAGGTTGGTCCAGAAGACGACAGGGTCAGATAGTAGTCATTAAACCTCCTGATATTATGGTCAGGGGAGAGGTTGGTCCAGAAGACGACAGGGTCAGATAGTAGTCATTAAACCTCCTGATATTATGGTCAGGGGAGAGGTTGGTCCAGAAGACGACAGGGTCAGATAGTAGTCATTAAACCTCCTGATATTATGGTCAGGGGAGAGGTTGGTCCAGGAGACGACAGGGTCAGATAGTAGTCATTAAACCTCCTGATATTATGGTCAGGGGAGAGGTTGGTCCAGAAGACTACAGGGTCAGATAGTAGTCATTAAACCTTCTGATATTATGGTCAGGGGAGAGGTTGGTCCAGAAGACGACAGGGTCAGATAGTAGTCATTAAACCTCCTGATATTATGGTCAGGGGAGAGGTTGGTCCAGAAGACTACAGGGTCAGATAGTAGTCATTAAACCTCCTGATATTATGGTCAGGGGAGAGGTTGGTCCAGAAGACTACAGGGTCAGATAGTAGTCATTAAACCTCCTGATATTATGGTCAGGGGAGAGGTTGGTCCAGAAGACTACAGGGTCAGATAGTAGTCATTAAACCTCCTGATATTATGGTCAGGGGAGAGGTTGGTCCAGAAGACTACAGGGTCAGACAAGGTTGACCACATGAGCCTTGATGTTCACCCCTGGAGTCTATTGGTCATCATGGGGTCATAGAGAGCCATAACCCTGATCCCAAACCATCCTGGCTCAGTCCAAGGGGCGGCAGGTAGCCTAGTGGTTAGAGTGGAGGGACGGCAGGTAGTCTAGTGGTTAGAGTGGAGGGACGGCAGGTAGCCTAGTGGTTAGAGTGGAGGGACGGCAGGTAGTCTAGTGGTTAGAGTGTAGGGACGGCAGGTAGCCTACTGGTTAGAGTGTAGGGGCGGCAGGTAGCCTAGTGGTTAGAGTGGAGGGACGGCAGGTAGCCTAGTGGTTAGAGTGGAGGGACGGCAGGTAGCCTAGTGGTTAGAGTGGAGGGACGGCAGGTAGCCTAGTGGTTAGAGTGGAGGGACGGCAGGTAGCCTAGTGATTAGAGTGGAGGGGCGGCAGGTAGCCTAGTGGTTAGAGTGTAGGGGCGGCAGGTAGCCTAGTGGTTAGAGTGTAGGGGCGGCAGGTTAAAGGTTAAATAAAAAAATCTAAAATTGGCTTTCAGAGGGTCTAATTAACCCTTAACCCCTCAATTTAGCTCCTCACCCACTCAAGGACAACCTTGAATAGAGGGATGGGCCTGGGACTCAGTTATAGTTGAGGTTCATTACAAGGCCAACTGTCAGTCTAGAGTAGAGTTCCTCCTTCCTCTGTTAGGTCACTGCCAGTCTAGAGTAGAGTTCCTCCTTCCTCTGTTAGGTCACTGTCAGTCTAGAGTAGAGTTCCTCCTTCCTCTGTTAGGTCACTGTCAGTCTAGAGTAGAGTACCTCCTTCCTCTGTTAGGTCACTGTCAGTCTAGAGTAGAGTTCCTCCTTCCTCTGTTAGGTCACTGCCAGTCTAGAGTAGAGTTCCTCCCTCCTCTGTTAGGTCACTGTCAGTCTAGAGTAGAGTTCCTCCTTCCTCTGTTAGGTCACTGTCAGTCTAGAGTAGAGTTCCTCCTTCCTCTGTTAGGTCACTGTCAGTCTAGAGTAGAGTTCCTCCTTCCTCTGTTAGGTCACTGTCAGTCTAGAGTAGAGTACCTCCTTCCTCTGTTAGGTCACTGTCAGTCTAGAGTAGAGTTCCTCCTTCCTCTGTTAGGTCACTGCCAGTCTAGAGTAGAGTTCCTCCTTCCTCTGTTAGGTCACTGCCAGTCTAGAGTAGAGTTCCTCCTTCCTCTGTTAGGTCACTGCCAGTCTAGAGTAGAGTTCCTCCTTCCTCTGTTAGGTCACTGTCAGTCTAGAGTAGAGTTCCTCCTTCCTCTGTTAGGTCACTGTCAGTCTAGAGTAGAGTTCCTCCCTCCTCTGTTAGGTCACTGTACTGAATAAGGTCTCAGAGTGACGACCACTAATGCTACCGCACCACAACTCCATAGAAAACCACCAGGAGAATACTGGACTTTCTGTCGCTGGCTTTAAACTAATTAACCATGATGCTTAGTAGCAGACTGTCTATCTGCTTCTCCCTCTGCTGTCCGTCCACAAGGACAGTTCATGCTAAATGATTCTATCTTCTGACTCACCTCTCTGCTTTGTTTCACTTCAGCTAATTTCACCCTGAATCTCTAACTTCCCTGCTGGCAGCCTTTGAACTATTGTTTTTAAACGTGCTGCTGCAGCTCACTGACTGATTGATGTCTTCTAACGTCTTCCCTGCTGTTCTCTCTTTATGTGATGGCTACAATACACGCCTTCCTCTCCTTTATGTGATGGCTACAATACACGCCTTCCTCTCCTTTATGTGATGGCTACAATACACGCCTTCCTCTCCTTTATGTGATGGCTACAATACACGCCTTCCTCTCCTTTATGTGATGGCTACAATACACGCCTTCCTCTCCTTTATGTGATGGCTACAATACACGCCTTCCTCTCCTTTATGTGATGGCTACAATACACGCCTTCCTCTCCTTTATGTGATGGCTACAATACACTCCTTCCTCTCTCTTTATGTGATGGCTACAATACACGCCTTCCTCTCCTTTATGTGATGGCTACAATACACGCCTTCCTCTCCTTTATGTGGTGGCTACAATACACGCCTTCCTCTCCTTTATGTGGTGGCTACAATACACGCCTTCCTCTCCTTATGTGATGGCTACAATACACGCCTTCCTCTCCTTTATGTGATGGCTACAATACACGCCTTCCTCTCCTTTATGTGGTGGCTACAATACACGCCTTCCTCTCCTTTATGTGATGGCTACAATACACGCCTTCCTCTCCTTTATGTGGTGGCTACAATACACGCCTTCCTCTCCTTATGTGATGGCTACAATACACGCCTTCCTCTCCTTTATGTGATGGCTACAATACACGCCTTCCTCTCCTTTATGTGATGGCTACAATACACGCCTTCCTCTCCTTTATGTGATGGCTACAATACACGCCTTCCTCTCCTTTATGTGATGGCTACAATACACGCCTTCCTCTCCTTTATGTGATGGCTACAATACACGCCTTCCTCTCCTTTATGTGATGGCTACAATACACGCCTTCCTCTCCTTTATGTGATGGCTACAATACACGCCTTCCTCTCCTTTATGTGATGGCTACAATACACGCCTTCCTCTCCTTTATGTGATGGCTACAATACACGCCTTCCTCTCCTTTATGTGATGGCTACAATACACGCCTTCCTCTCCTTTATGTGATGGCTACAATACACGCCTTCCTCTCCTTTATGTGATGGCTACAATACACGCCTTCCTCTCCTTTATGTGATGGCTACAATACACGCCTTCCTCTCTATGTGATGGCTACAATACACGCCTTCCTCTCCTTTATGTGATGGCTACAATACACGCCTTCCTCTCCTTTATGTGATGGCTACAATACACGCCTTCCTCTCCTTTATGTGATGGCTACAATACACGCCTTCCTCTCCTTTATGTGATGGCTACAATACACGCCTTCCTCTCCTTATGTGATGGCTACAATACACGCCTTCCTCTCCTTTATGTGATGGCTACAATACACGCCTTCCTCTCCTTTATGTGATGGCTACAATACACGCCTTCCTCTCCTTTATGTGATGGCTACAATACACGCCTTCCTCTCCTTTATGTGATGGCTACAATACACGCCTTCCTCTCCTTTATGTGATGGCTACAATACACGCCTTCCTCTCCTTTATGTGATGGCTACAATACACGCCTTCCTCTCCTTTATGTGATGGCTACAATACACGCCTTCCTCTCCTTTGTGTGATGGCTACAATACACGCCTTCCTCTCCTTTATGTGATGGCTACAATACACGCCTTCCTCTCCTTTATGTGATGGCTACAATACACGCCTTCCTCTCCTTTATGTGATGGCTACAATACACGCCTTCCTCTCCTTTGTGTGATGGCTACAATACACACCTTCCTCTCCTTTATGTGATGGCTACAATACACGCCTTCCTCTCCTTTGTGTGATGGCTACAATACACGCCTTCCTCTCCTTTGTGTGATGGCTACAATACACGCCTTCCTCTCCTTTATGTGATGGCTACAATACACGCCTTCCTCTCCTTTGTGTGATGGCTACAATACACGCCTTCCTCTCCTTTATGTGGTGGCTACAATACACGCCTTCCTCTCCTTTATGTGATGGCTACAATACACGCCTTCCTCTCCTTATGTGGTGGCTACAATACACGCCTTCCTCTCCTTTATGTGATGGCTACAATACACGCCTTCCTCTCCTTTATGTGATGGCTACAATACACGCCTTCCTCTCCTTTATGTGATGGCTACAATACACGCCTTCCTCTCCTTTATGTGATGGCTACAATACACGCCTTCCTCTCCTTTATGTGATGGCTACAATACACGCCTTCCTCTCCTTTATGTGATGGCTACAATACACGCCTTCCTCTCCTTTATGTGATGGCTACAATACACGCCTTCCTCTCCTTTATGTGATGGCTACAATACACGCCTTCCTCTCCTTTATGTGATGGCTACAATACACGCCTTCCTCTCCTTTATGTGATGGTTACAATACACGCCTTCCTCTCCTTTATGTGATGGCTACAATACACGCCTTCCTCTCCTTTATGTGATGGCTACAATACACGCCTTCCTCTCCTTTATGTGATGGCTACAATACACGCCTTCCTCTCCTTTATGTGATGGCTACAATACACGCCTTCCTCTCCTTTATGTGATGGCTACAATACACGCCTTCCTCTCCTTTATGTGATGGCTACAATACACGCCTTCCTCTCCTTTATGTGATGGCTACAATACACACCTTCCTCTCCTTTATGTGAGGGCTACAATACACGCCTTCCTCTCCTTTATGTGATGGCTACAATACACGCCTTCCTCTCCTTTATGTGATGGCTACAATATACGCCTTCCTCTCCTTCATGTGATGGCTACAATACACGCCTTCCTCTCCTTTGTGTGTTCTCTTCCTCTGTGACTGTCTGTGACTGTGTGTGACTGTGTGTGACTGTGTGTGACTGTGTGACTGTCTGTGACTGTGTGACTGTCTGTGACTGTATGTGACTGTCTGTGACTGTGTGTATGTTCATATCCGGTCATCTTTTAACCCTGCACTGAACTCAAACTCCTCTCTTTTTTACACCAAAACTCTCTGCTCCCGTCTTGTGCTTGTCCTCCGCGTCTGTCTGCCTCCACCCAACCTGCTGTTCCTCCAGCCTTGCTCCAGCTCTGGCTCGTCTGAGGCCTCTGAGACCTGCCAGTCAGTCAGTGAGTGCAGCTCTCCCACCTCTGGAGGGCCTCTGGCTGCAGTTGACAAGGTGACATACTCCCTCCATCCCTCCTTTGAGAGGAAGCACCCCCCCCCCCCCTCCTGCCCTCCCATGATAGATACCCTTCCCCTCGTCCCCTTGCTGTAGCCCTTAGTCTAGAGTCTCCTCACAGGAAACATAGTGTTCACCCTCTCCACAACCCTCTACCCCATCCAGGTGTTCCATCCACAGCTTCCTTTCACCTGTCTCTGATCCCTGCTGTTACGTATCTAGTCTCATGGGTCATCGTGGTCGTTCACATACATTTCAGAATTCAGAACCGGAGTCTGGTTTGTCAATCAGGATTCATTTTCTTAGTTTACTCCTTTGTTTATTTGTTCTTCCGAAATGTTGAGTTATTTGTATTTCATTCATCAACTTTTATCTTGTGTTTCTGATGTTGTTTTATTATCCTGACCCTGTTGTGTTGGTTTATTATCCTGACCCTGTTGTGTTGGTTTATTATCCTGACCCTGTTGTGTTGGTTTATTATCCTGACCCTGTTGTGTTGGTTTATTATCCTGACCCTATTGTGTTGGTTTATTATCCTGACCCTATTATCCTGACCCTATTGTGTTGGTTTATTATCCTGACCCTATTGTGTTAGTTTATTATCCTGACCCTGTTGGTTTATTATCCTGACCCTATTGTGTTGGTTTATTATCCTGACCCTATTATCCTGACCCTATTGTGTTGGTTTATTATCCTGACCCTGTTGGTTTATTATCCTGACCCTGTTGGTTTATTATCCTGACCCTGTTGGTTTATTATCCTGACCCTGTTGGTTTATTATCCTGACCCTGTTGTGTTGGTTTATTATCCTGACCCTGTTGTGTTGGTTTATTATCCTGACCCTGTTGTGTTAGTTTATTATCCTGACCCTGTTGTGTTGGTTTATTATCCTGACCCTGTTGTGTTGGTTTATTATCCTGACCCTATTGTGTTGGTTTATTATCCTGACCCTATTGTGTTAGTTTATTATCCTGACCCTGTTATCCTGACCCTGTTGTGTTAGTTTATTATCCTGACCCTGTTGTGTTGGTTTATTATCCTGACCCTATTGTGTTGGTTTATTATCCTGACCCTGTTGTGTTGGTTTATTATCCTGACCCTGTTGTGTTGGTTTATTATCCTGACCCTATTGTGTTGTTTTATTATCCTGACCCTGTTGTGTTGTTTTATTATCCTGACCCTGTTGTGTCGGTTTATTATCCTGACCCTGTTGTGTTGGTTTATTATCCTGACCCTATTGTGTTGGTTTATTATCCTGACCCTGTTGTGTTGGTTTATTATCCTGACCCTGTTGTGTTGGTTTATTATCCTGACCCTATTGTGTTGGTTTATTATCCTGACCCTGTTGTGTTGGTTTATTATCCTGACCCTGTTGTGTTTGTTTATTATCCTGACCCTATTGTGTTTGTTTATTATCCTGACCCTATTGTGTTTGTTTATTATCCTGACCCTATTGTGTTGGTTTATTATACTGACCCTATTGTGTTGGTTTATTATCCTGACCCTATTGTGTTGGTTTATTATCCTGACCCTGTTGTGTTGGTTTATTATCCTGACCCTATTGTGTTGTTTTATTATCCTGACCCTATTGTGTTGTTTTATTATCCTGACCCTGTTGTGTTGTTTTATTATCCTGACCCTGTTGTGTCGGTTTATTATCCTGACCCTGTTGTGTTGGTTTATTATCCTGACCCTATTGTGTTGGTTTATTATCCTGACCCTGTTGTGTTGGTTTATTATCCAGACCCTGTTGTGTTGGTTTATTATCCTGGCCCTATTGTGTTGGTTTATTATCCTGACCCTGTTGTGTTGGTTTATTTTCCTGACCCTGTTGTGTTGGTTTATTATCCTGACCCTGTTGGTTTATTATCCTGACCCTGTTGGTTTATTATCCTGACCCTGTTGGTTTATTATCCTGACCCTGTTGTGTTGGTTTATTATCCTGACCCTGTTGTGTTGGTTTATTATCCTGACCCTGTTGTGTTGGTTTATTATCCTGACCCTGTTGTGTTGGTTTATTATCCTGACCCTGTTGTGTTGGTTTATTATCCTGACCCTGTTGTGTTGGTTTATTATCCTGACCCTGTTGTGTTGGTTTATTATCCTGACCCTGTTGTGTTGGTTTATTATCCTGACCCTATTGTGTTGGTTTATTATCCTGACCCTATTATCCTGACCCTGTTGTGTTGGTTTATTATCCTGACCCCATTGTGTTGGTTTATTATCCTGACCCTATTGTGTTGGTTTATTATCCTGACCCTATTGTGTTGGTTTATTATCCTGACCCTATTATCCTGACCCTATTGTGTTGGTTTATTATCCTGACCCCATTGTGTTTGTTTTATTATCCTGACCCTATTGTGTTGGTTTATTATCCTGACCCTATTGTGTTGGTTTATTATCCTGACCCTGTTGTGTTGGTTTATTATCCTGACCCTGTTGTGTTGGTTTATTATCCTGACCCTGTTGTGTTGGTTTATTATCCTGACCCTGTTGTGTTGGTTTATTATCCTGACCCTATTGTGTTGGTTTATTATCCTGACCCTATTGTGTTGGTTTATTATCCTGACCCTGTTGTGTTGGTTTATTATCCTGACCCTATTGTGTTGGTTTATTATCCTGACCCTGTTGTGTTGGTTTATTATCCTGACCCTGTTGTGTTGGTTTATTATCCTGACCCTGTTGTGTTGGTTTATTATCCTGACCCTGTTGTGTTGGTTTATTATCCTGACCCTGTTGTGTTGGTTTATTATCCTGACCCTGTTGTGTTGGTTTATTATCCTGACCCTGTTGTGTTTGTTTATTATCCTGACCCTATTGTGTTGGTTTATTATCCTGACCCTATTGTGTTGGTTTATTATCCTGACCCTGTTGTGTTGGTTTATTATCCTGACCCTGTTGTGTTGTTTTATTATCCTGACCCTATTATCCTGACCCTGTTGTGTTGGTTTATTATCCTGACCCTATTGTGTTGGTTTATTATCCTGACCCTATTGTGTTGGTTTATTATCCTGACCCTATTGTGTTGGTTATTATCCTGACCTATTGGTTATTATCCTGACCCTGTTGTGTTGGTTTATTATCCTGACCCTGTTGTGTTTGTTTTATTATCCTGACCCTGTTGTGTTGGTTTATTATCCTGACCCTGTTGTGTTGGTTTATTATCCTGACCCCATTGTGTTTGTTTTATTATCCTGACCCTGTTGTGTTGGTTTATTATCCTGACCCTGTTGTGTTGGTTTATTATCCTGACCCTGTTGTGTTGGTTTATTATCCTGACCCTGTTGTGTTGGTTTATTATCCTGACCCTGTTATCCTGACCCTGTTGTGTTGGTTTATTATCCTGACCCTGTTGTGTTGGTTTATTATCCTGACCCTGTTGTGTTGGTTTATTATCCTGACCCTGTTGTGTTGGTTTATTATCCTGACCCTGTTATCCTGACCCTGTTGTGTTGGTTTATTATCCTGACCCTATTGTGTTGGTTTATTATCCTGACCCTATTGTGTTGGTTTATTATCCTGACCCTGTTGTGTTGGTTTATTATCCTGACCCTGTTGTGTTGGTTTATTATCCTGACCCTGTTGTGTTGATTTATTATCCTGACCCTGTTGTGTTGGTTTTTATCATTTGACCAATTTCTCCAATTTTGTGTTTTTATGTTTGTTTGTTTGTTTGTTTGTTTGTGTCATTCCGTTCCCCTGCTCCTGCTCATGCTCAGTTGTCTAACGGGTATGACCACTACGGGGATCACCATCATTCAGACTCTTCATACCTGATGGGAGGGGGCTCAGGTCTGGGGGGGTCCTACCTGATGGGAGGGGGCTCAGGCCTGGTGGGTTCCTACCCCCTCTTCCCTCCCTCCTCCCATTCGTCCTCCATCACCTCCTCCTCCTGTCCGTCCCAGTCGTGGTCCAGGCCGTGCTCGGTCCTGCTACCTGACTACCCTCATTACTGCACCCTGGGGCCTAACATGGTCCCCACCTCTAAAGTCCCCAGCTGGAAGGTTGGTTGTTGGTTCAGTCCTCCTCCTCATCATGTCCTGACTCCTTGTGTTCCTAAAATATCTGTCATTACGTAGGGACCCTCTGAATTAATCTGACATTATTATTATGTTGCAGTCAGATTGCAAAATGATCGTAGGACAATATACTACATCGTCTTCTACACGTTTCATTGGTAGATTTCAGATGTGTTCCTGGAGAAGATGTATTTGAAGATCGTGATAATAGTTCAGAATCCCCAGCTGACAGGATCTCCAGAGGCCCATGATTAAAGAACAGCTAGGGATACCAAGGAGGAGGTGAACTCAGCTGTGCTAGGGATGCCAAGGAGGAGGTGAACTCAGCTGTGTTAGGGATACCAAGGAGGAGGTGAACTCAGCTATGCTAGGGATACCAAGGAGGAGGTGAACTCAGCTGTGCTAGGGATACCAAGGAGGAGGTGAACTCAGCTGTGTTAGGGATACCAAGGAGGAGGTGAACTCAGCTATGTTTCTGTATCCTGTAGGACTGGGTAGAGGAGGTGAACTCAGCTATGTTTCTGTATCCTGTAGGACTGGGTAGAGGAGGTGAACTCAGCTATGTTTCTGTATCCTGTAGGACTGTGTAGAGGAGGTGAACTCAGCTATGTTTCTGTATCCTGTAGGACTGGGTAGAGGAGGTGAACTCAGCTATGTTTCTGTATCCTGTAGGACTGGGTAGAGGAGGTGAACTCAGCTATGTTTCTGTATCCTGTAGGACTGGGTAGAGGAGGTGAACTCAGCTATGTTTCTGTATCCTGTAGGACTGGGTAGAGGAGGTGAACTCAGCTATGTTTCTGTATCCTGTAGGACTGGGTAGAGGAGGTGAACTCAGCTATGTTTCTGTATCCTGTAGGACTGGGTAGAGGAGGTGAACTCAGCTATGTTTCTGTATCCTGTAGGACTGGGTAGAGGAGGTGAACTCAGCTATGTTTCTGTATCCTGTAGGACTGGGTAGAGGAGGTGAACTCAGCTATGTTTCTGTATCCTGTAGGACTGGGTAGAGGAGGTGAACTCAGCTATGTTTCTGTATCCTGTAGGACTGGGTAGAGGAGGTGAACTCAGCTATGTTTCTGTATCCTGTAGGACTGGGTAGAGGAGGTGAACTCAGCTATGTTTCTGTATCCTGTAGGACTGGGTAGAGGAGGTGAACTCAGCTATGTTTCTGTATCCTGTAGGACTGGGTAGAGGAGGTGAACTCAGCTATGTTTCTGTATCCTGTAGGACTGGGTAGAGGAGGTGAACTCAGCTATGTTTCTGTATCCTGTAGGACTGGGTAGAGGAGGTGAACTCAGCTATGTTTCTGTATCCTGTAGGACTGGGTAGAGGAGGTGAACTCAGCTATGTTTCTGTATCCTGTAGGACTGGGTAGAGGAGGTGAACTCAGCTATGTTTCTGTATCCTGTAGGACTGGGTAGAGGAGGTGAACTCAGCTATGTTTCTGTATCCTGTAGGACTGGGTAGAGGAGGTGAACTCAGCTATGTTTCTGTATCCTGTAGGACTGGGTAGAGGAGGTGAACTCAGCTATGTTTCTGTATCCTGTAGGACTGGGTAGAGGAGGTGAACTCAGCTATGTTTCTGTATCCTGTAGGACTGGGTAGAGGAGGTGAACTCAGCTATGTTTCTGTATCCTGTAGGACTGGGTAGAGGAGGTGAACTCAGCTATGTTTCTGTATCCTGTAGGACTGGGTAGAGGAGGTGAACTCAGCTATGTTTCTGTATCCTGTAGGACTGGGTAGAGGAGGTGAACTCAGCTATGTTTCTGTATCCTGTAGGACTGGGTAGAGGAGGTGAACTCAGCTATGTTTCTGTATCCTGTAGGACTGGGTAGAGGAGGTGAACTCAGCTATGTTTCTGTATCCTGTAGGACTGGGTAGAGGAGGTGAACTCAGCTATGTTTCTGTATCCTGTAGGACTGGGTAGAGGAGGTGAACTCAGCTATGTTTCTGTATCCTGTAGGACTGGGTAGAGGAGGTGAACTCAGCTATGTTTCTGTATCCTGTAGGACTGGGTAGAGGAGGTGAACTCAGCTATGTTTCTGTATCCTGTAGGACTGGGTAGAGGAGGTGAACTCAGCTATGTTTCTGTATCCTGTAGGACTGGGTAGAGGAGGTGAACTCAGCTATGTTTCTGTATCCTGTAGGACTGGGTAGAGGAGGTGAACTCAGCTATGTTTCTGTATCCTGTAGGACTGGGTAGAGGAGGTGAACTCAGCTATGTTTCTGTATCCTGTAGGACTGGGTAGAGGAGGTGAACTCAGCTATGTTTCTGTATCCTGTAGGACTGGGTAGAGGAGGTGAACTCAGCTATGTTTCTGTATCCTGTAGGACTGGGTAGAGGAGGTGAACTCAGCTATGTTTCTGTATCCTGTAGGACTGGGTAGAGGAGGTGAACTCAGCTATGTTTCTGTATCCTGTAGGACTGGGTAGAGGAGGTGAACTCAGCTATGTTTCTGTATCCTGTAGGACTGGGTAGAGGAGGTGAACTCAGCTATGTTTCTGTATCCTGTAGGACTGGGTAGAGGAGGTGAACTCAGCTATGTTTCTGTATCCTGTAGGACTGGGTAGAGGAGGTGAACTCAGCTATGTTTCTGTATCCTGTAGGACTGGGTAGAGGAGGTGAACTCAGCTATGTTTCTGTATCCTGTAGGACTGGGTAGAGGAGGTGAACTCAGCTATGTTTCTGTATCCTGTAGGACTGGGTAGAGGAGGTGAACTCAGCTATGTTTCTGTATCCTGTAGGACTGGGTAGAGGAGGTGAACTCAGCTATGTTTCTGTATCCTGTAGGACTGGGTAGAGGAGGTGAACTCAGCTATGTTTCTGTATCCTGTAGGACTGGGTAGAGGAGGTGAACTCAGCTATGTTTCTGTATCCTGTAGGACTGGGTAGAGGAGGTGAACTCAGCTATGTTTCTGTATCCTGTAGGACTGGGTAGAGGAGGTGAACTCAGCTATGTTTCTGTATCCTGTAGGACTGGGTAGAGGAGGTGAACTCAGCTATGTTTCTGTATCCTGTAGGACTGGGTAGAGGAGGTGAACTCAGCTATGTTTCTGTATCCTGTAGGACTGGGTAGAGGAGGTGAACTCAGCTATGTTTCTGTATCCTGTAGGACTGGGTAGAGGAGGTGAACTCAGCTATGTTTCTGTATCCTGTAGGACTGGGTAGAGGAGGTGAACTCAGCTATGTTTCTGTATCCTGTAGGACTGGGTAGAGGAGGTGAACTCAGCTATGTTTCTGTATCCTGTAGGACTGGGTAGAGGAGGTGAACTCAGCTATGTTTCTGTATCCTGTAGGACTGGGTAGAGGAGGTGAACTCAGCTATGTTTCTGTATCCTGTAGGACTGGGTAGAGGAGGTGAACTCAGCTATGTTTCTGTATCCTGTAGGACTGGGTAGAGGAGGTGAACTCAGCTATGTTTCTGTATCCTGTAGGACTGGGTAGAGGAGGTGAACTCAGCTATGTTTCTGTATCCTGTAGGACTGGGTAGAGGAGGTGAACTCAGCTATGTTTCTGTATCCTGTAGGACTGGGTAGAGGAGGTGAACTCAGCTATGTTTCTGTATCCTGTAGGACTGGGTAGAGGAGGTGAACTCAGCTATGTTTCTGTATCCTGTAGGACTGGGTAGAGGAGGTGAACTCAGCTATGTTTCTGTATCCTGTAGGACTGGGTAGAGGAGGTGAACTCAGCTATGTTTCTGTATCCTGTAGGACTGGGTAGAGGAGGTGAACTCAGCTATGTTTCTGTATCCTGTAGGACTGGGTAGAGGAGGTGAACTCAGCTATGTTTCTGTATCCTGTAGGACTGGGTAGAGGAGGTGAACTCAGCTATGTTTCTGTATCCTGTAGGACTGGGTAGAGGAGGTGAACTCAGCTATGTTTCTGTATCCTGTAGGACTGGGTAGAGGAGGTGAACTCAGCTATGTTTCTGTATCCTGTAGGACTGGGTAGAGGAGGTGAACTCAGCTATGTTTCTGTATCCTGTAGGACTGGGTAGAGGAGGTGAACTCAGCTATGTTTCTGTATCCTGTAGGACTGGGTAGAGGAGGTGAACTCAGCTATGTTTCTGTATCCTGTAGGACTGGGTAGAGGAGGTGAACTCAGCTATGTTTCTGTATCCTGTAGGACTGGGTAGAGGAGGTGAACTCAGCTATGTTTCTGTATCCTGTAGGACTGGGTAGAGGAGGTGAACTCAGCTATGTTTCTGTATCCTGTAGGACTGGGTAGAGGAGGTGAACTCAGCTATGTTTCTGTATCCTGTAGGACTGGGTAGAGGAGGTGAACTCAGCTATGTTTCTGTATCCTGTAGGACTGGGTAGAGGAGGTGAACTCAGCTATGTTTCTGTATCCTGTAGGACTGGGTAGAGGAGGTGAACTCAGCTATGTTTCTGTATCCTGTAGGACTGGGTAGAGGAGGTGAACTCAGCTATGTTTCTGTATCCTGTAGGACTGGGTAGAGGAGGTGAACTCAGCTATGTTTCTGTATCCTGTAGGACTGGGTAGAGGAGGTGAACTCAGCTATGTTTCTGTATCCTGTAGGACTGGGTAGAGGAGGTGAACTCAGCTATGTTTCTGTATCCTGTAGGACTGGGTAGAGGAGGTGAACTCAGCTATGTTTATGTATGTGTATCCTGTAGGACTGGGCTAAGCCAGGACCCTATGACCAGCCCATGGTAAACACCCTTAGAAGGAGGAAGGACAAGGATCTTGTACCAGCAGACACCAGCTATGCCCCACTACCACTACCTGCTGGAGTCATCCCAGCACCAGGGGCCAGGAGTCTACCACTACCTGCGGGAGTCATCCCAGCACCAGGGGGCAGGATTCTACCACTACCTGCTGGAGTCATCCCAGCACCAGGGGGCAGGCGTCTACCACTACCTGCTGGAGTCATCCCAGCACCAGGGGGCAGGAGTCAACCATTACCTCCATCACCCAAGGTCAGCTGGAAACATGATTTCATCTATATTTTATACAAATGTCTGAAGCAAGTCACACAATTTTTCTTGAAATGTCTAGTTTGACTGTGTGGTGTGTGTGTGCATCTGTCCATTGTGTGATTCAATGTCTGTGATATATTTAGGTAATAAGGCACCTCGGGGGTTTGTGGTATATGGCCACTATACCACAGCTAAGCTCTGTTCTTAAGCACGACGCAACGCGGAGTGCCTGGACACAGCCCTTAGCCGTGGTATATTGGCCATATACCACAAACCCCAGAGGTGCCTTATTGCTATTATAAACGGGTTACCAACGTAAATAGAGCAGGAAAAACAAATGTTTTGTCGTATCAATGGTATACGTTCTGATATACCACGGCTGTCAGCCAATCAGCATTCAGGGTTCAAACCAGTTTATAATTAAGCAATAAGGCCCGAGGAGGTGGTCAATATACCACGGCAAAGGGCTGTTCTTACGCACGACCATTATAAACGGGTTACCAACGTAATTAGAGCAGGAAAACTAACACACCCGTGGTATACAGCCAATCAGAATTCAGGGCTCAAACCACCCAGGTTATATTGATTGTTTTATCTTCATGCTGCACAAAGAAGAATTACGTTTTCTAACCCAATGTGTGTGTGTGTGTGTGTGTGTGTGTGTGTGTGTGTGTGTGTGTGTGTGTGTGTGTGTGTGTGTGTGTGTGTGTGTGTGTGTGTGTGTGTTCAGGTGTGTGAGATGGAGGCCCATGAGGAGCTGGCCCTGGCCCTGTCCAGAGGTCTACAGCTGGACTCACAGACACAGCGTTCCAATAGGGACTCTCTACACTGTTCTAGTGGCTACAGTACCCAGAGTACCACCCCATGCTGTTCAGAGGACACCATACCCTCACAAGGTTAACACACACACACACACTGAGAAAATATGCAAAGGCATGCATGACTTGAAGCGCTATATCCTTCTGTGTAAATATGTCAGGTAAGTGTCTGGTAAAAATAGGATATAGGTACACTAAATGATCAAAGGTATGTGGACATCTGCTCGTCGAACAATCTCATTCCAAAATCATGGGCAATAATATGGAGTTCCCCGACCCCCCTTTTGCTGCTATAACAGCCTCCACTCTTCTGGGAAGGCTTTCCACTAGATGTTGGAACATTACTGCGGGGACTTGCTTCCATTCAGCCACAAGAGCATTAGTGAGGTCGGGCACTGATGTTGGGCGATTAGGCCTGGCCCGCAGTTGGCGTTCCAATTAGTCCCAAAGGTGTTCGATGGGGTTGAGGTCAGGGCTCTGTGCAAGCCAGTCAAGTTCTTCCACACCGATCTCGACAAGCCATTTCTGTATGGACCTCGCTTTGTGCACGGGGGCATTGTCATGCTGAAACAGGAAAGGGCCTGCCCCAAACTGTTGCCACAATGTTTCAAGCACAGAATCGTCTTGAATGTCATTGTCTGCTGTAGTGTTAAGATTTCCCTTCACTGGAACTAAGGGGCCTAGCCTGAACCATGAAAAACAGCCCCAGAACATTATTCCTCCTCCACCAAACTTTACAGTTGGCATTATGCATTTGGGCAGGTAGCGTTCTCCTGGCATCTGCCAAACCCAGATTCGTCCGTCAGACTGCCAGAGAACGTGATTCCACTGCTCCAAAGTCCAATGGCGGTGAGCTTTACACCACTCCAGCCGACGCTTGGCATTGCGCATGGTGATCTTAGGCTTGTGTGCGGCTGCTCGGCCATGAAAACCCATTTCATGAAGCTCCCGACGAACAGTTCTTGTGCTGACGTTGCTTCCAGAGGCAGTTTGGAACTCGATAGGGAGTGTTGCAACTGAGGATAGACGATTTTTACGCGCTTCAGCACTCGGGGGGTCCCATTCTGTGAGGTTATGTGGCCTACCACTTCGCGACTGAGCCGTTGTTGCTCCTAGATGTTTCCACATCACAATAACAGCACTTACAGTTGACAGGGGCAGCTCTATCAGGGCAGAAATTTGACGAACTGACTTGTTGGAAAGGTGGCATCCTATGACGGTGCCACGTTGAAAGTCACTGAGCTCTTCAGTAAGGCCATTCTACTACCAATGTTTGTCTATGGACTGTGTGCTCGATTTTATACACCTATCAGCAAAGAATTTGTTCTTAACTGACTTGCCTAGTTAAATAAAGGTTAAATAAAATAAAAATATATGTAATGTAGATATGTAATATAGATATGTAATGTAGACATGTAATGTAGATATGTAATGTAGATATGTAATGTAGGGATGTAATGTAGATATGTAATATAGATATGTAATAATGGGATGTAATATAGATGTGTAATGTAGATATGTAATATAGATATGTAATATAGGGATGTAATGTAGATATGTAATATAGGGATGTAATGTAGATATGTAATATAGGGATGTAATATAGATATTTATACCATGGCATTGTTGAATACCTGTTTCTGATTGGCTTGAAGGGCATTCTAGAGGGCATTATTTCCCTATAAAGCACGGTATATTTGCACGGTAAAATTCCATGGCTATAGTTCATTCTTACATGTTCTATGTTTAAGCTGCTTTTAAAGCAAAAGTCGAATTGAAAAAAATATTGCCTTTTGTTGATATTCTATTTTCATAATGGCAAGCTAGGACTGATGGTTTGGTTAGCTAAACTAGCAAGTCTGTTTGTTTGGTTACCACGGCAACTGTTGTCGTTAACTTGCTAGCTACTTCGGTGGACGTTGAGCATATTTATAGCGGCAAATGTGTTAAAAGTATAGCCATGGTATTAAAGGGATAATCAACTAGGGGCTCTATGCGTTCTATGGAAAATAATGCAACTCCGTCCCAGATAGCAAAAAAAGTACACCCGCTTGCTATTTGCAGTCACTACGGCCAGGGATATAAATACCTACCGCAAGCGGGAGAGCAGAGTTTACTGCTCAAGATGTGATTTGCATCTCTGGCGAGTAGCCTCCAATCAGAGGACAGCTATAAGCCCTAGGCAAGTTTCAAATGGGGTCTGCCACCTTCCAGCTAAGCACAGCCAGCCAGAGGCTGCAAACTGTTTTTGTTGTGGTCTATAAACCTTAACCTACATTGGTTAAATAAATGTATTTATTTGCCAATTTCAAAACAAAACCACACATGAGGACACAATGCATTAAAAATAATTGAGGATGACACAGTTTATAGCCTACATTTCTTTCATTCGTTTTATACACTAGGCTATATTTTCGAGGCCATACCAACTGTTCCTAGCAACAGTTCCAGTCGCTTTGTTATTTTAACCTTTATTTAACTGGGCAAGTCAGGTAAACTTATTTACAATGACGGCCTACCGGGGAACAGTGTGTTAACTGCCTTGTTCAGGGGCAGAACGACAGAATTTTACCTTGTCAGCTCAGGGATTCAATCCAGTAACCTTTCGGTTACTGGTCCAACGCTCTAACCACTAGGCTACCTGCCTCCCCCTCTAACCACAAGGATACCTGCCTCCCCCCTCTAACCACTAGGCTACCTGCCTCCCCCCTCTAACCACTAGGCTACCTGCCTCCCCCCTCTAACCACTAGGCTACCTGCCGCTCCTTGTTAAAGAGATGCCACTCCCTATATCGCTTCACATACTGTTGGTCACTGTCATTAAGGGCGAAATTGTCTGTGGTCATCAAGCCAATTCTAGTCTATTGTATTGAGGCCATTAATACACAGCCTACATTCCAATGTAAATGTAATTTAGTGGCCTGTTTATTTCGTTCGCATTGAAGCCACAGTCAATGTTGCAACTTGCAATGTAAATTTCAATGAATAGCCTGCATTGCTAAACTTTAGGAATCCATAGCCATTTCATTGGGGGGGATGTTAGCCTTTTGAACTGTGACCACAGATAGTGGGGGGTAAACTGCAACTACCCCCTTTTCAGCCTCCTTTGCCAAGTAATGTTATCTGCATTAGCTATATATAGGCTGCTACAGTCTGATTTCTACTCTCCTACAACCTTACACACTACGTACAGTAGGTGGCGCCACCTCTTAAGTCCTCACAGAAGAAGCCGGAAGCCCAATGTCATCAACAGGAAGTTAGTAATCATCCTCCCTCCATCGTGGTGGTAGCTATAGAATCTGCAAGCTTGTGATGTTCTTTTTGTTTTTGCTAGTCCAAGATAAACATTTTATTTGATTTTTATATCCCTTTTTCTCCCTAATTTTGTTGTATCCAATTGGTAGTTACAGTCTTGTCCCATCGCTGCAACTCCCGTACGGACTCAGGAGAGGCGAAGGTCGAGAGTCGTGTGTCCTCCGAAACACGACCCAACCAAGCCGCACTGCTTCTTGACACACTGCTCGCTTAACCCGGGAAGCCAGCCGCACCAATGTGTCGGAGGAAACACCGTACACCTGGCGACCGTGTCAGCGTGCACTGCGCCCGGCCCGCCACAGGAGTCACTAGAGCGACTAGGACATCCCTGCCGGCTAACCTGGACGACACTGGGCCAATTGTGCGCCGCCCCATGGTTCTCCCGGTCGCAGCCGGCTGCAACAGAGCCTGGACTCGAACCAGGATTTCTAGTGGCACAGCTAGCACTGCGATGCAGAGCCGTAGACCACTGCCCCACTAGAGGGAGGCCCATAAAAGGAACATTTTAATGAAAGAAACATCTTAATCAATATTTTTAAGGTAGACTTATTGTGCCGTTTTGTTTTATTGTACTGTTTTGTTTTATTTTTGTTTTTGTCTTAATTAGTTTGGACCCCAGGAAGAGTAGCTTCTGTCTTGACAGGAACTAATGGGGATCCATAATAAACCCCAGGAAGAGTAGCTTCTGTCTTGACAGGAACTAATGGGGATCCATAATAAACCCCAGGAAGAGTAGCTTCTGTCTTGACAGGAACTAATGGGGATCCATAATAAACCCCAGGAAGAGTAGCTTCTGTCTTGACAGGAACTAATGGGGATCCATAATAAACCCCAGGAAGAGTAGCTTCTGTCTTGACAGGAACTAATGGGGATCCATAATAAACCCCAGGAAGAGTAGCTGCTGTCTTGACAGGAACTAATGGGGATCCATAATAAACCCCAGGAAGAGTAGCTTCTGTCTTGACAGGAACTAATGGGGATCCATAATAAACCCCAGGAAGAGTAGCTTCTGTCTTGACAGGAACTAATGGGGATCCATAATAAACCCCAGGAAGAGTAGCTGCTGTCTTGACAGGAACTAATGGGGATCCATAATAAACCCCAGGAAGAGTAGCTGCTGCCTTGACAGGAACTAATGGGGATTCATAATAAACCCCAGGAAGAGTAGCTGCTGCCTTGACAGGAACTAATGGGGATCCATAATAAACCCCAGGAAGAGTAGCTGCTGCCTTGACAGGAACTAATGGGGATCCATAATAAACCCCAGGAAGAGTAGCTGCTGTCTTGACAGGAACTAATGGGGATTCATAATAAATAAATAAAATAAAAATAATAAAAAATGTCCTAACATGTCTCTCTCCCTCTCTGTTTATTCCAGTGTCAGACTACGACTATTTCTCCATGGGAGGGGACCAGGAGGTTGACCAGCAGGAGTTTGACAAGTCATCCACCATCCCCCGTAACAGTGACATCAGCCAGTCCTACCGTAGGATGTTCCAGTCCAAGAGACCAGCCTCCACCGCCGGCCTACCTTCTACGGCTGGCTCCGTCATCATGACCCCTGGGGTCGCCACCATCCGCCGCACGCCCTCCACCAAGCCCTCAGCCCGCCGCGGGACCACCGGCCCCATCCCCATCCGGACCCCCGTGATCCCAGTCAAGATCCCCACCGTGCCTGGACTAGTTGGGGGAGGATTCCCTGGGGGACTGGGGCTTCCTGGAGGACCAGGAGTAGGGGCAGAGGAACCAGAGGAGGCCCAGAGCCCTGAGTCTCCAGCCCAGGGAGAGGAGGGGGAGCTGGGTGTACTTCCCCTGGCGTTCTGGAGTGGTCAAGCAACCACCAACCCTCCCCTGGCCCCTCACCAGCCTGGGGTCCAGTGTCAAGGCGAGGGGGGGTCCCTGGAGGATGGGGAGGTTATGGATGGTCAGGGGAGAAACATGCTGCTGGTTATCCAGAGAGGGGTCAAGCTGAAGAGGACCAATACCAACGATCGCTCAGCACCGCGCATCGTATAAGAGGAGAGCCACCGTGGCACCATGCAGCATCAGAGGAGGGTATCCTGCCTAGCTGTACCTAGCTAGCCTACCGCCTGCCCACTGACAGACAGGACAGAACTCATGTCCACTGCGCTAAGGGGGGTCTCCTGTATACTACTTACCGTCCAGCTGCCTCACTGACAGACAGGAGAGAACTCATGTCCACTGCGCTAAGGGGGGTCTCCTGTATACTACTTACCGTCCGGCTGCCTCACTGACAGACAGGACAGGACAGAACTCATGTCCACTGCGCTAAGGGCGGTCTCCTGTATACTACTTACCGTCCAGCTGCCTCACTGACAGACAGGACAGAACAGAACTCATGTCCACTGCGCTAAGGGGGGTCTCCTGTATACTACTTACCGTCCAGCTGCCTCGCTGACAGACAGGACAGAACTCATGTCCATTCCAAGTGATGCTGTGTGTGGTGACAGACAGGACAGAACTCATGTCCATTCCAAGTGATGCTGTGTGTGGTGACAGACAGGACAGAACTCATGTCCATTCCAAGTGATGCTGTGTGTGGTGACAGACAGGACAGAACTCATGTCCATTCCAAGTGATGCTGTGTGTGGTGACAGACAGAGCTCTGCTCGTCTTCTCAGACGGTGCAGAAGGTGGTCTCTTGTTGGACAGACAGTGGAGCAGCACAGAGTTGTGTTAATTATGTTATCTTTTAGTTCTGAATATGTAAATAATTATGCATGGTATTTTCTCTTTGTTGCTTCCTGGGGCCCTGTTCTGTTGACTCTAGTCCTCCCACCCCCATTCCTCCCCTCCTCAGTTCTGTTGACTCTAGTCCTCCCACCCCCATTCCTCCCCTCCTCAGTTCTGTTGACTCTAGTCCTCCCACCCCCATTCCTCCCCACCTCAGTTCTGTTGACTCTAGTCCTCCCACCCCCATTCCTCCCCTCCTCAGTTCTGTTGACTCTAGTCCTCCCACCTCCATTCCTCCCCTCCTCAGTTCTGTTGACTCTAGTCCTCCCACCCCCATTCCTCCCCACCTCAGTTCTGTTGACTCTTGTCCTCCCACCCCCATTCCTCCCCTCCTCAGTTCTGTTGACTCTAGTCCTCCCACCCCCATTCCTCCCCTCCTCAGTTCTGTTGACTCTAGTCCTCCCACCCCCATTCCTCTCCACCTCAGTTCTGTTGACTCTAGTCCTCCCACCCCATTCCTCCCCTCCTCAGTTCTGTTGACTCTAGTCCTCCCACCTCCATTCCTCCCTCCTCAGTTCTGTTGACTCTAGTCCTCCCACCCCATTCCTCCCCTCCTCAGTTCTGTTGACTCTAGTCCTCCCACCCCCATTCCTCCCCTCCTCAGTTCTGTTGACTCTAGTCCTCCCACCTCCATTCCTCCCCTCCTCAGTTCTGTTGACTCTAGTCCTCCCACCCCCATTCCTCCCCACCTCAGTTCTGTTGACTCTAGTCCTCCCACCCCCATTCCTCCCTCCTCAGTTCTGTTGACTCTAGTCCTCCCACCTCCATTCCTCCCCTCCTCAGTTCTGTTGACTCTAGTCCTCCCACCTCCATACCTCCCCTCCTCAGTTCTGTTGACTCTAGTCCTCCCACCTCCATTCCTCCCCTCCTCAGTTCTGTTGACTCTAGTCCTCCCACCTCCATACCTCCCCTCCTCAGTTCTGTTGACTCTAGTCCTCCCACCTCCATTCCTCCCTCCTCAGTTCTGTTGACTCTAGTCCTCCCACCCCCATTCCTCTCCACCTCAGTTCTGTTGACTCTAGTCCTCCCACCCCCATTCCTCCCCTCCTCAGTTCTGTTGACTCTAGTCCTCCCACCCCATTCCTCCCCTCCTCAGTTCTGTTGACTCTAGTCCTCCCACCTCCATTCCTCCCTCCTCAGTTCTGTTGACTCTAGTCCTCCCACCCCATTCCTCCCCTCCTCAGTTCTGTTGACTCTAGTCCTCCCACCCCCATTCCTCCCCTCCTCAGTTCTGTTGACTCTAGTCCTCCCACCTCCATTCCTCCCCTCCTCAGTTCTGTTGACTCTAGTCCTCCCACCCCCATTCCTCCCCACCTCAGTTCTGTTGACTCTAGTCCTCCCACCCCCATTCCTCCCCTCCTCAGTTCTGTTGACTCTAGTCCTCCCACCCCCATTCCTCCCTCCTCAGTTCTGTTGACTCTAGTCCTCCCACCTCCATTCCTCCCCTCCTCAGTTCTGTTGACTCTAGTCCTCCCACCTCCATACCTCCCCTCCTCAGTTCTGTTGACTCTAGTCCTCCCACCTCCATTCCTCCCCTCCTCAGTTCTGTTGACTCTAGTCCTCCCACCCCCATTCCTCCCCTCCTCAGTTCTGTTGACTCTAGTCCTCCCACCTCCATACCTCCCCTCCTCAGTTCTGTTGACTCTAGTCCTCCCACCTCCATTCCTCCCCTCCTCAGTTCTGTTGACTAGTCCTCTCACCCCCATTCCTCCCCTCCTCAGTTCCAAGGTGCCAAATGATTTGAAGCTATTGAAAGGACTGTTTTAGATTTATTGTGAAGATTGTGTCATCTTAGTGACACAACTATCAGGGGCACCAAGCTGTTTGGTATGTAAACCGATTTCATGTTTCATATTTTCAGATCTACAATCCACAGCAGCTGTTGTAGTCGGGTTTATGTTATGCTCAGTATTTCAACTGTTTCTAATAGCATGTGTTTTGCCAGTTAATCAATAATCTCTTGGTAACAACTTACTTTTTACATTACGCTGTACATTTCACCGTTTCAAAATATGTGTCATGATGGAACTGATAAAACTGTCATTATTCACCAATACAGACAATAACACTATGTATAAGAAAGGGACAGTCCCTTCATTATGGGGAGCGTGAAAGGTGTACACGGTTTAAATGGTTTTGACTAGAAGAGAAATAAAGGTTTGCGTTTGATTATGTCATGTTATTATTATAATTGTATTATTATTAGGTTTGTGATTTTGTGTTTTCTGTCCTTGACGGTACTGGTCAGAGACGCGTGATTAAAGCCTCTGTAAAAGTTACACTGCTTATTCCTCCGACCACGAAGAAGAAGGCATAGGTATCTTACAATAGGCTCGTAGTGTAAAGCATTTAATATCACGTATACATCCAGTGTACTCCCTCGTGATAATTCATTGTAAATCAACAACTTTTAAATCCCTGCTTGAATTGGATTTCGGTTGAAGCGCTGAGCCGTAGCAGCAGATGGAGACCTAGGGTGTATCCCGAATAGCATCCCCTTCCCCATATAGTGCACTAGAGAAATCAATATGTAATCAAGTGTAAATACCGTATTGACGAGACAGAGCAGACCAGGAACACATTTCTATTCATTTATTCCCTCTTCAGCTTTTTATTTCTCTATTTGTGTACTCGCTGTACTCAGAACAGACCCGGTTCTGTCTCTGTACTCAGAACAGACCCGGTTCTGTCGCTGTACTCAGAACAGACCCGGTTCTGTCTCTGTACTCAGAACAGACCCGGTTCTGTCTCTGTACTCAGAACAGATCCGGTTCTGTCGCTGTACTCAGAACAGACCCGGTTCTGTCGCTGTACTCAGAACAGATCCGGTTCTGTCGCTGTACTCAGAACAGACCCGGTTCTGTCGCTGTACTCAGAACAGACCCGGTTCTGTCGCTGTACTCAGAACAGACCCGGTTCTGTCGCTGTACTCAGAACAGACCCGGTTCTGTCGCTGTACTCAGAACAGATCCGGTTCTGTCGCTGTACTCAGAACAGACCCGTTTCTGTCGCTGTACTCAGAACAGACCCGTTTCTGTCGCTGTACTCAGAACAGACCCGTTTCTGTCGCTGTACTCAGAACAGACCCGTTTCTGTCGCTGTACTCAGAACAGACCCGGTTCTGTCGCTGTACTCAGAACAGACCCGGTTCTGTCGCTGTACTCAGAACAGACCTGGTTCTGTCGCTGTACTCAGAACAGATCTGGTTTCTCTGTTCCACTACTATACTGGTTTCTCTGTTTCACTACAATATTGGTTTCTCTGTTCCACTACTATACTGGTTTCTCTGTTCCACTACTATACTGGTTTCTCTGTTCCACTACTATACTGGTTTCTCTGTTCCACTACTATACTGGTTTCTCTGTTCCAATACTATACTGGTTTCTCTGTTCCACTACTATACTGGTTTCTCTGTTCCACTACTATACTGGTTTCTCTGTTCAACTACTATACTGGTTTCTCTGTTCCACTGCTATACTGGTTTCTCTGTTCCACTGCTATACTGGTTTCTCTGTTCCACTACTATACTGGTTTCTCTGTTCCACTACTATACTGGTTTCTCTGTTCCACCACTATACTGGTTTCTCTGTTCCACTACTATACTGGTTTCTCTATTCCACTACTATACTGGTTTCTCTGTTCCACTACTATATTGGTTTCTCTGTTCCACTACTATACTGGTTTCTCTGTTCCACTACTATACTGGTTTCTCTGTTCCACTACTATACTGGTTTCTCTGTTCCACTACTATACTGGTTTCTCTGTTCCACTACTATACTGGTTTCTCTGTTCCACTACTATACTGGTTTCTCTGTTCCAATACTATACTGGTTTCTCTGTTCCAATACTATACTGGTTTCTCTGTTCCAATACTATACTGGTTTCTCTGTTCCAATACTATACTGGTTTCTCTGTTCCACTACTATACTGGTTTCTCTGTTCCACTACTATACTGGTTTCTCTGTTCCAATACTATACTGGTTTCTCTGTTCCACTACTATACTGGTTTCTCTGTTCCACTACTATACTGGTTTCTCTGTTCCAATACTATACTGGTTTCTCTGTTCCACTACTATACTGGTTTCTCTGTTCCACTACTATACCGGTTTCTCTGTTCCACTACTATACTGGTTTCTCTGTTCCACTACTATACTGGTTTCTCTGTTCCAATACTATACTGGTTTCTCTGTTCCACTACTATACTGGTTTCTCTGTTCCACTACTATACTGGTTTCTCTGTTCCAATACTATACTGGTTTCTCTGTTCCACTACTATACTGGTTTCTCTGTTCCAATACTATACTGGTTTCTCTGTTCCACTACTATACTGGTTTCTCTGTTCCAATACTCTACTGGTTTCTCTGTTCCACTACTCTACTGGTTTCTCTGTTCCACTACTATACTGGTTTCTCTGTTCCACTACTATACTGGTTTCTCTGTTCCACTACTATACTGGTTTCTCTGTTCCACTACTATACTGGTTTCTCTGTTCCACTACTATACTGGTTTCTCTGTTCCACTACTATACTGGTTTCTCTGTTCCACTACTATACCGGTTTCTCTGTTCCACTACTATACTGGTTTCTCTGTTCCACTACTATACCGGTTTCTCTGTTCCAATACTATACCGGTTTCTCTGTTCCACTACTCTACTGGTTTCACCTTCAGGACTTCTCTTCTCTATCTACATCTATAGATGTAAGCTCTTTGCTTGTTTTTCAAAGAACCAAACAGCCTCATATGTAATTGAATACCTCCAGAACACGGACAAACTGTTCATCATTACTGTATAGATCAGACAATGTCAAACTAGCAGACCAGTTGAGTTGTAGTGTAATGGCCGCTTCAGATTACTGGGACACAGATTACTGGGACACCGATTACTGGGACACAAATTACTGGGACACAAAGTAGTGGAACAGAGAACACGGACAAACTGTTCATCATTACTGTATAGATCAGACAATGTCAAACTAGCAGACCAGTTGAGTTGTAGTGTAATGGCCGCTTCAGATTACTGGGACACAGATTACTGGGACACCGATTACTGGGACACAGATTACTGGGACACAAATTACTGGGACACAGATTACTGGGACACAGATTACTGGGACACAAATTACTGGGACACAGATTACTGGGACACAGATTACTGGGACACAAATTACTGGGACACAAATTACTGGGACACAGATTACTGGGACACAGATTATTGGGACACAGATTATTAGGACACAGATTACTGGGACACCGATTACTGGGACACCGATTACTGGGACACAGATTACTGGAACACAGATTACTGGAACACAGATTACTGGAACACAGATTATTGGGACACAGATTACTGGGACACAAATTACTGGGACACCGATTACTGGGACACCGATTACTGGAACACAGATTACTGGGACACAGATTACTGGGACACAGATTACTGGGACACAAATTACTGGGACACAAATTACTGGGACACAAATTACTGGGACACAGATTACTGGGACACAGATTACTGGGACACAGATTATTGGGACACCGATTATTGGGACACCGATTATTGGGACACAGATTACTGGGACACAAATTACTGTTACACAGATTACTGGGACACAAATTACTGGGACACAAATTACTGGGACACAGATTACTGGGACACAAATTACTGGGACACAGATTACTGGGACACCGATTACTGGGACACAAATTACTGGGACACAGATTATTGGGACACAAATTACTGGGACACAAATTATTGGGACACAGATTACTGGAACACAGATTACTAGGACACCGATTACTGTGACACCGATTACTGGAACACAGATTACTGGGCCACAGATTACTGGAACACAGATTACTGGGACACAGATTACTGGGACACAAATTACTGGGACACAGATTACTGGGACACAGATTATTGGGACACAGATTACTGGGACACAACCAACAACATGATCATTCTGTAAAGAGGCTTGAGGACTGGTGTTTATGTTGTATTGAACCTGATGGGAACAATCTGAACAGCAGGGTTGGGGGTCAATGCCATTTCAATTCAGTCCATTCAGGAAGTAAAGGAGTCGACCCTGACCAGCTGACCAGGGTCATCTGTTTGAGAAGTCGAGGTCCTCGTGCTACAAATGGGAAATTAAAAACCTTAAGCGTTTTAAATATATTTAAATCAGGTTCTGTTGCATTCAAATGACTGTTCATTTAAACCTTTAGTTCTTTATGCTGATACAAGATGGAACATTGTTTGCAGAAAATCTAGTGAACAAGAATTTTCCCGTTGGTGTCTGTTGACTGTCATTGTTTTGCTCGTGTTTGGTTTCTACCCGTCTCTCCCTCATCTGAAGCCTGTATTCATAGGGTGCATCCCAAATGGCTCCCTAGTCAATACAGTGCACTACTATGGGCCCTGGCCAAAAGTACTACACTATATTAGGAATAGGGTGTCATTTGGGACATAGACAATGTCTCACTAAGAGATCTCCGTGCTTCTACAGCTGCATTGCTTGCTGTTGGGGCTTTTTAGGCTGTGTGTCTGTACAGCACTGTGAGATATCAGCTGATGTAAGAAGGGCTATATAAATACATTTGATTTGATTTGATTCTAAAATGGTGAACTGTTCTCCCATCCCATCTAGCAGATGCGTTCTGCATATAATGCTATCGTTCTGGGTGGCATCCCTATCAGGGTGCCTGTTGGGATGTAAACATTCTCCTGGTCATTGTGTCCCCACATCATTGTGGGGATAGTGTACGTTGTGTAGAAACCTTTAGTTGTAATGGTGCTGTACTTTATTTCAATGGACAGACATATTGTTTGTCTTTTCTAGATATTTAAATTCAAAGCATATCTTGGTATTTTTTAAAGTTGCCAAATGTTATGTGTAAGATGATGATTATTCTAATAGTTTACGTATAATTTAATGTTTTGCTATACGGTTAAAAGCAGATGGTCACATTATTACTAAAACCTTGTTTTCTAATGATTTGGTAGCGTAGAGTTGGGGGTCAATTCCATTTCGATTCAAGTCATTTCAGAGAGTAAACCAAATTCCAATTCCAAATTGAAATGGAAGAGAATTGGAATTGTCCCTTCCTGAATTGACTGGAATTGAAATGGAATTGACCCCCACCCTGTTTCGTAGTTAGTTAGTACTGAGAGTTGACCTCTATGTTTCCCTGTTATGTTCAGCAGTTCTACTGGCTATGATGACGTCTGTTTCTGGAACGTTTTTTAAATTCTGTGTAATTAATGAATGCTTCAGCACATATTAAATGTCAAATACTATTTGAATCTGTGTGGTGACTGACTGTGTGATTCACTTACACTAAGTGTACAAAACATTAGGAACACCTTCCTAATATTGAGTAGCACCCCCATTTGCCCTCAGAACGGCCTAAATTCTTCGGGGCATGGACTCTACAAGGTGTCAGAAGCGTTCCACAGGGATGCTGGCCCATCTTGACTGCAGTGCTTCCCACAGTTCTTGATTCACACAGGAAACTGTTGAGCGTGAAAAACCCAGCAACGTTGCAGTTCTTGACACAAACCGGTGCGCCTGTCACCTACTACCATACACCGTTCAAAGGCTCTTAAATCTTTTGTCTTGCCCATTCACCCTCTGAATGACACACATACACAATCCATGTCTCAATTGTCTCAAGGCTTAAAAATCATTATTTAACCTGTCTCCTCCCCTTCATCTACACTGATTGCAGTGGATTTAACAAGTGACATCAATAAGGGATCATAGCTTTCACCTGGATTCACCCGGTCAGTCTGTCATGGAAAGAGCAGGTGTTCCTAATTTTTTGTATACTCAGTGTATAAACCATGTGTTTGATGTATTTGATACCGTTCCACTAACTCCGCTCCAGCCATTACCACGAGCCCCGTCCTCCCCAATTAAGGTTCCACCAACCTCCTGGGCCGTCTTTCCTTCCCTCAACCAGCCCTTGTCCGGGTGACATTGCTCTTGATATCCACTAGGGGTCAGTCTTGTCAAGGTTTTCATTCATGGTCTACAGCACTAGTAGGACTATAATAGTAGCAGATAGAGTGAATGAAGCATACTATTTACAGGATGGACCTGCCTTTTGTCAGGAGAATAAAGGAACACACACAGCAGGCTCTTCTAGGCTCTGCATCGAGTTAGTGACGACATCAGTCTCACAGAACTTCTCCTGTAAGAGCAATGACTGTCCCTGTACTAGTGACTGACTGTCCTTGTACTAGTGACTGACTGTCCCTGTACTACTGACTGACTGTCCCTGTACTAGTGACTGACTGTCCCTGTACTAGTGACTGACTGTCCCTGTACTAGTGACTGACTGTCCCTGTACTAGTGACTGACTGTCCCTGTACTACTGACTGACTGTCTCTGTACTACTGACTGACTGTCCCTGTACTAGTGACTGACTGTCCCTGTACTAGTGACTGACTGTCCCTGTACTACTGACTGACTGTCTCTGTACTACTGACTGACTGTCCCTGTACTAGTGACTGACTGTCTCTGTACTAGTGACTGACTGTCCCTGTACTAGTGACTGACTGTCCCTGTACCAGTGACTGACTGTCCCTGTACTAGTGCCTGACTGTCCCTGCACTAGTGACTGACTGTCCCTGTACTAGTGACTGACTGTCTCTGTACTAGTGACTAACTGTCCCTGTACTAGTGACTGACTGTCCCTGTACTAGTGACTGACTGTCCCTGTACTAGTAGTCTACTTTCTGATGTCGTAGTAACGTAGTAATTCCACACCAAGTCCAAGAAAGGGATGTTTAGTTTTTAGGGCTGTCTCTGTGATGAGGGGTTTGTTAGTTTCAGTTGTGACTGTGGCCAGGATACAGAGATTGGATGGAGATATGGAGAGCTATATGATGACTTTGGTCACTGTCTGTGGAATGATGAGCCAGATTGCAATTTGAAGACAACTGGGAACTCGGTAAAAAAGCAGGTCAAATCATGACGTCAGTGATCTTCAGGTTGGAAAGTCGAAGCTCTTGAAAGATGCCCGAATTTCCGACTGAGTTGACCATTCAAAACGATTTTAGCCTGTCGGAGCTCGTTTTTTTTTCGAGTTTCCAGTTGTCTTGAACGCACTGAATTCGGGAGTCGGAGATTTCGGAGTTCCCAGTTGTTATG
>NW_024061290.1:125000-154685 GCF_016432855.1 Salvelinus namaycush
TGTCTCCTGGGTCATGTAGGGCTGAGGAGGGGGATGCTTCAGACTGTTATCCATAGGGAGCAGATGTCTCCTGGGTCATGTAGGGCTGAGGAGGGGGATGCTTCAGACTGTTATCCATAGGGAGCAGATGTCTCCTGGGTCATGTAGGGCTGAGGAGGGGGATGCTTCAGACTGTTATCCATAGGGAGCAGATGTCTCCTGGGTCATGTAGGGCTGAGTGGGATGCTTCAGACTGTTATCCATAGGGAGCAGATGTCTCCTGGGTCACATAGGGCTGAGTGGGATGCTTCAGACTGTTATCCTGGCCTTAATAATACATAATGTGCGCTGGACTGCTGTTTCTGGAATAACCTACTGAGGTTAACATTTGTCCACCTGGGTTTGGTGTTACGGTAAACATTTGTCCACCTGGGTTTGGTGTTACGGTAAACATTTGTCCACCTGGGTTTGGTGTTACGGTAAACATTTGTCCACCTGGGTTTGGTGTTACGGTAAACATTTGTCCACCTGGGTTTGGTGTTACGGTAAACATTTGTCCACCTGGGTTTGGTGTTACGGTAAACATTTGTCCACCTGGGTTTGGTGTTACGGTAAACATTTGTCCACCTGGGTTTGGTGTTACGGTAAACACACAGTCCCATTTTAGGGTCCTAGCCCAGGGTCCAATCCCAGGGTCCTATCCCATGGTCCCAGCCCAGGGTCCCAGCCCAGGGTCCTATCCCTGGGTCCTATCCCAGGGTCCCAGCCCAGGGTCCTATCCCAGAGTCCTATCCCAGGGTCCTATCCCAGGGTCCCAGCCCAGGGTCCTATCCCAGGATCCTATCCCAGGGTCCTATCACAGGGTCCTAGCCCAGGGTCCTATCCCAGGGTCCCAGCCCAGGATCCTATCCCAGGGTCCCAGCCCAGGGTCCTATCCCAGGGTCCCATCCCAGGGTCCCAGCCCAGGGTCCTATCCCAGGGTCCCAGCCCAGGGTCCTATCCCAGGGTCCTATACCAAGGTCCTATCCCAGGGTCCTATCCCAGGGTCCTATCCCAGGGTCCCATCCCAGGGTCCCAGCCCAGGGTCCCAGCCCAGGGTCCCAGCCCAGGGTCCAATCCCAGGGTCCCATCCCAGGGTCCCATCCCAGGGTCATATCCCAGGGTCCCAGCCCAGGGTTCCAGCCCAGGGTCCCAGCCCAGGGTCATATCCCAGGGTCCCATCCCAGGGTCCCAGCCCAGGGTTCCAGCCCAGGGTCCCAGCCCAGGGTCATATCCCAGGGTCCCAGCCCAGGGTCTCATCCCAGGGTCCTATTCCAGGGTCATATCCCAGGGTCCTATTCCAGGGTCATATCCCAGGGTCCAATCCCAGGGTCCCATCCCAGGGTCCCATCCCAGGGTCCCATCCCAGGGTCATATCCCAGGGTCATATCCCAGGGTCCTATTCCAGGGTCATATCCCAGGGTCCAATCCCAGGGTCCCAGCCCAGGGTCCCATCCCAGGGTCCCAGCCCAGGGTCCTATCCCAGGGTCCCAGCCCAGGGTCCTATCCCAGGGTCCTATCCCAGGGTCCTATCCCAGGGTCCCATCCCAGGGTCATATCCCAGGGTCCTATCCCAGGGTCCTATCCCAGGGTCCCATCCCAGGGTCCCATCCCAGGGTCATATCCCAGGGTCATATCCCAGGGTCCTATTCCAGGGTCATATCCCAGGGTCTAATCCCAGGGTCCCATCCCAGGGTCCCAGCCCAGGGTCCTATCCCAGGGTCCTATCCCAGGGTACCATCCCAGGGTCCCATCCCAGGGTCCCATCCCAGGGTCTAATCCCAGGGTCCCATCCCAGGGTCCCAGCCCAGGGTCCTATCCCAGGGTCCCATCCCAGGGTCCCATCCCAGGGTCATATCCCAGGGTCCCAGCCCAGGGTTCCAGCCCAGGATCCCAGCCCAGGGTCATATCCCAGGGTCCCATCCCAGGGTCCCAGCCCAGGGTCCTATCCCAGGGTTCCAGCCCAGGGTCCCAGCCCAGGGTCATATCCCAGGGTCCCAGCCCAGGGTCTCATCCCAGGGTCCTATTCCAGGGTCATATCCCAGGGTCCTATTCCAGGGTCATATCCCAGGGTCCAATCCCAGGGTCCCATCCCAGGGTCCCATCCCAGGGTCATATCCCAGGGTCATATCCCAGGGTCCTATACCAGGGTCCCATCCCAGGGTCATATCCCAGGGTCATATCCCAGGGTCCTATTCCAGGGTCCCATCCCAGGGTCCCAGCCCAGGGTCATATCCCAGGGTCATATCCCAGGGTCCTATCCCAGGGTCCTATCCCAGGGTCCCATCCCAGGGTCCCATCCCAGGGTCCCATCCCAGGGTCATATCCCAGGGTCCCAGCCCAGGGTCCCATCCCAGGGTCCTATCCCAGGGTTCCAGCCCAGGGTCCTATCCCAGGGTCCTATCCCAGGGTCCCATCCCAGGGTCCCATCCCAGGGTCCCAGCCCAGGGTCCCAGCCCAGGGTCCCATCCCAGGGTCCTATTCCAGGGTCATATCCCAGGGTCTTTGCATCCTTTTGATCTGAGGTCCTCCTCACTGTTCACTGTATAAGTAGTTGCTGTGTATATCTGTGCTCTCTGAAACAGTAGAACAGTAGTGAATGTGATCAGTATTATTTATAGTATTGCTGACTCTCCTGATCGTAGAGGGGAAAGAACAACAGCTATTGTCTCCTCTACATGAAAGTACAGGACCAGAAAGGAAGGTGTGTAGTACTCACCACTAACAGAGAAGGTGTGTAGTACTCACCACTAACAGAGAAGGTGTGTAGTACTCACCACTAACAGAGAAGGTGTGTAGTACTCACCACTAACAGAGAAGGTGTGTAGTACTCACCACTAACAGAGAAGGTGTGTAGTACTCACCACTAACAGAGAAGGTGTGTAGTACTCACCACTAACAGAGAAGGTGTGTAGTACTCACCACTAACAGAGAAGGTGTGTAGTACTCACCACTAACAGAGAAGGTGTGTAGTACTCACCACTAACAGAGAAGGTGTGTAGTACTCACCACTAACAGAGAAGGTGTGTAGTACTCACCACTAACAGAGAAGGTGTGTAGTACTCACCACTAACAGAGAAGGTGTGTAGTTCTCACCACTAACAGAGAAGGTGTGTACTACTCACCACTAACAGAGAAGGTGTGTACTACTCACCACTAACAGAGAAGGTGTGTAGTACTCACCACTAACAGAGAAGGTGTGTAGTACTCACCACTAACAGAGAAGGTGTGTACTACTCACCACTAACAGAGAAGGTGTGTACTACTCACCACTAACAGAGAAGGTGTGTAGTACTCACCACTAACAGAGAAGGTGTGTACTACTCACCACTAACAGAGAAGGTGTGTACTACTCACCACTAACAGAGAAGGTGTGTACTACTCACCACTAACAGAGAAGGTGTGTACTACTCACCACTAACAGAGAAGGTGTGTAGTACTCACCACTAACAGAGAAGGTGTGTAGTACTCACTACTAACAGAGAAGGTGTGTAGTACTCACCACTAACAGAGACTATACTGCACCCTCTATTCTCTCCATTAGGTTTATAGAGGCGGACTGAATGGATTTCTAGACGTTCCTCTGTTTTATTGCGTGTCTGTTGAGGTTATTATGTGAAGGGGACACATTCCCTTATGGGTCATTTAGACAACAGCTACTAAAGGACAATAGAATTGATGATGCCTCTTATGTGTGGTGTCAAGAGACTGTCAGTGTTAAACATTACATCTGTTCATAATATTACCTCGGCTAGTATGGGTCGTTCTCATGACGTCATTAGATCTGTTCATAATATTACCTCAGCTAGTATGGGTCGTTCTCATGATGTCATTACACCTGTTCATAATATTACCTCGGCTAGTATGGGTCGTTCTCATGATGTCATTACATCTGTTCATAATATTACCTCGGCTAGTATGGGTCCGTCTCGTGATGTCATTACATCTGTTCATAATATTACCTCGGCTAGTATGGGTCGTTCTCATGACGTCATTACATCTGTTCATAATATTACCTCGGCTAGTATGGGTCGTTCTCATGATGTCATTACATCTGTTCATAATATTACCTCGGCTAGTATGGGTCGTTCTCATGATGTCATTACATCTGTTCATAATATTACCTCGGCTAGTATGGGTCGTTCTCATGATGTGATTACATCTGTTCATAATATTACCTCGGCTAGTATGGGTCGTTCTCATGATGTCATTACATCTGTTCATAATATTACCTCGGCTAGTATGGGTCGTTCTCATGATGTCATTACATCTGTTCATAATATTACCTCAGCTAGTATGGGTCGTTCTCAAGATGTCATTACACCTGTTCATAATATTACCTCGGCTAGTATGGGTCGTTCTCATGATGTCATTACATCTGTTCATAATATTACCTCGGCTAGTATGGGTCGTTCTCATGATGTCATTACATCTGTTCATAATATTACCTCGGTTAGTATGGGTCGTTCTCATGATGTCATTATTGTCACAATATTTCTTGGACTATTGGCTCTTTTGGATGGCAACTTCTGAGAACTCAGTGTGGAAAATTGACCCGTTTTCATTTCCCCGCTGTAAAACAGTATATCGGCAGATGTATTGGCCCAGCGTCGTCCGAGTTAGGTCGGTGTTTGTCCCATCGCGCTTTAGTGACTCCTTGTGGCGGGCCGGGCACCTGCAAGCTGACCTCCGGTCACCAACTGGACGGTGTTTCCTCTGACACGTTGGTATGGCTGGCTTCCGGGTGAAGACGAGCAGTGTGTCAAGAAGCAGGGTCGTGTTTTATAGGACGCATGGCTCTCGACCTTCGCCTCTCCCGAGTCCGTAGGGGAGTTGCAACGATGGGACAAGACTGTAACTACCAATTAGACATCATAATAAACGGGTAAAAGTCTTTGTTTTTTTAAAGATTGAGAATCAATTAATTGACAATGTCTGAATCAAGACCCAATGAAGAGATGTAAAACATTAGGCCTAACTGCTCTAAAAGTAGCTTCCCTAAGTAGCATAATCATGTGGTGACCTGTCAACTGACTCATCATAAAGCATTTCAATCTGCCTGGGGATGCTCAATGATGCTGTCACAATGTAGTTATTGGGCTGATGTTAAATGCCGAACCCAGATCTACTGCGGTGTGGAAGTACCTCTCAGATCATTCTCAGGAACAGCACTTCATTCCACAGGAGCAACAGGGGTAATGTTAAACACTGTCTATTGACAAGATTCAAGGCTCTGTTTGTTTTTTTTACCTTGAATGAGAGGTGAACAAGAGGTTACATGGGGAAAAAGAGGTGGTAGTTATTTGTGCTATGACCTACTGGATTAACCTACAGCAACTGGCAGATATAATCTGTGTACCAAATGGTACACTATTCCCTATATAGTGCACTACTTTTGACCAGGGCCCATAGGGTGCCATTTGGGATGCAGGTAAAGGCCTATGACCAGATGAACACAAATGAAGACTAGAGGGGATAAAGAAGGAAAAAGCTCTTCAATCTTTCACCCTTCATTTGGTTTAATTACCGTCTGTTGCCATGGTGCTGGGGGAGTTCCTGCTCTGAAAATAGAGTTCAAGGCTGTGTCCCAAATGGCACCCTATTCCCTATATAGTGCACTACTTTAGACCTGGGCCCTATGGGACCCTATTCCCTATATAGTGCACTACTTTAGACCTGGGTCCTATGGGCCTTATATAGGGAGTCAAGGACAGGGCAGCCATTAGGGGGGGGGGGGTACCAATGATCCCCCAAGGGGAGTCTGTTTCCTGCAGTCTTGATCCCCAAGAGGAGTCAGTTTCCTGCAGTCTTGATCCCCAAGAGGAGTCAGTTTCCTGCAGTCTTGATCCCCAAGAGGAGTCAGTTTCCCTGCAGTCTTGATCCCCAAGAGGAGTCAGTTTCCTGCAGTCTTGATCCCCAAGAGGAGTCAGTTTCCTGCAGTCTTGATCCCCAAGAGGAGTCAGTTTCCTGCAGTCTTGATCCCCAAGAGGAGTCAGTTTCCTACAGTCTTGATCCCTAAGGGGAGTCAGTTTCCTGCAGTATTGATCCTCAAGGGGAGTCAGTTTCCTACAGTCTTGATCCTCAAAGGGGAGTCAGTTTCCTACAGTCTTGATCCCCAAGAGGAGTCCGTTTCCTACAGTCTTGATCCCCAAAGGGGAGTCAGTTTCCTACAGTCTTGATCCCCAAGGGGAGTCAGTTTCCTACAGTCTTGATCCCCAAAGGGGAGTCAGTTTCCTACAGTCTTGATCCCCAAGGGGAGTCAGTTTCCTACAGTCTTGATCCCCCAAGGGGAGTCAGTTTCCTGCAGTCTTGATCCCCAAGGGGAGTCAGTTTCCTACAGTCTTGATCCCCAAGAGGAGTCAGTTTCCTACAGTCTTGATCCTCAAATGGGAGTCAGTTTCCTGCAGTATTGATCCTCAAGGGGAGTCAGTTTCCTACAGTCTTGATCCTCAAGAGGAGTCAGTTTCCTGCAGTATTGATCCTCAAGAGGAGTCAGTTTCCTGCAGTCTTGATCCTCAAGGGGAGTCAGTTTCCTGCAGTCTTGATCCTCAAGAGGAGTCAGTTTCCTGCAGTCTTGATCCTCAAAGGGAGTCAGTTTCCTGCAGTCTTAATCCTCAAGAGGAGTCAGTTTCCTGCAGTCTTGATCCTCAAAGGGAGTCAGTTTCCTGCAGTCTTAATCCTCAAGAGGAGTCAGTTTCCTGCAGTATTGATCCTCAAGAGGAGTCAGTTTCCTGCAGTCTTGATCCTCAAGGGGAGTCAGTTTCCTGCAGTCTTGATCCTCAAGGGGAGTCAGTTTCCTGCAGTCTTGATCCCCAAGGGGAGTCAGTTTCCTACAGTCTTGATCCCCAAGGGGAGTCCGTTTCCTACAGTCTTGACCCCCAAGGGGAGTCAGTTTCCTGCAGTCTTGATCCCCAAAGGGGAGTCAGTTTCCTGCAGTCTTGATCCCCAAGAGGAGTCAGTTTCATGCAGTCTTGATCCTCAAGGGGAGTCAGTTTCCTGCAGTCTTGACCCCCAAGGGGAGTCAGTTTCCTGCAGTGTTGATCCTCAAGAGGAGTCAGTTTCCTACAGTCTTGATCCTCAAGGGGAGTCAGTTTCCTGCAGTCTTGATCCCCAAGAGGAGTCAGTTTCCTGCAGTCTTGATCCCCAAGAGGAGTCAGTTTCCTGCAGTCTTGATCCCCAAGAGGAGTCAGTTTCCTGCAGTCTTGATCCCCAAGAGGAGTCAGTTTCCTGCAGTCTTGATCCCCAAGAGGAGTCAGTTTCCTGCAGTCTTGATCCCCAAGAGGAGTCAGTTTCCTGCAGTCTTGATCCCCAAAGGGGAGTCAGTTTCCTACAGTCTTGATCCCCAAGAGGAGTCAGTTTCCTGCAGTCTTGATCCCCAAGAGGAGTCAGTTTCCTGCAGTCTTGATCCCCAAGAGGAGTCAGTTTCCTGCAGTCTTGACCCCCAAGGGGAGTCAGTTTCCTGCAGTCTTGATCCCCAAAGGGGAGTCAGTTTCCTGCAGTCTTGATCCTCAAGGGGAGTCAGTTTCCTGCAGTCTTGATCCTCAAGGGGAGTCAGTTTCCTACAGTCTTGATCCCCAAAGGGAGTCAGTTTCCTACAGTCTTGATCCCCAAAGGGGAGTCAGTCTCCTGCAATCTTGATCTCCAAGGGGAGTCAGTTTCCTACAGTCTTGATCTCCAAGGGGAGTCAGTTGACTCCGACAGTGTCACCTTCATGGTGTAGGCTATAGTCCTCTGGGTCTCTAGGGCTTGTGTTACACGTACAGGCAGGGAGGGAGACAGGCAGGCAGACAGGCAGGCAGACAGTTAGACAAAGAGGCATGCAAACAAACAGGCCGTTAGACAGAGAGGCATGCAGACTGGCAGGGTGGAAGGCAGGCAGGCAGGCAGGCAGGCAGGCAAACAGACAGACAGAGAGGTAGGCAGACAGGGAGACAGGCAGGGAGACAGAGAGGCAGAGAGACAGGGAATTAGACAGCCAGACAGGGAGAGAGGCTGCTAGGGCGGGAGAGAGGGATAGATTTAGGGAGGGAAGGAGAAAGGGAGAGATGCAGGAGGGTAGGAGGAAGGGAGAGATGCAGGAGGGTAGGGGAAAGGGGGAGATGCAGGAGGGTAGGAGAAAGGGAGAGATGCAGGAGGGTAGGGGAAAGGGGGAGATGCAGGAGGGTAGGAGAAAGGGAGAGATGCAGGAGGGTAGGGGAAAGGGGGAGATGCAGGAGGGTAGGAGAAAGGGAGAGATGCAGGAGGGTAGGAGAAAGGGAGAGATGCAGGAGGGTAGGAGGAAGGGATAGATGAAGGAGAAAGGGAGAGATGCAGGGAGGGTAGGAGAAAGGGAGAGATGCAGGAGGGTAGGAGGAAGGGATAGATGAAGGAGAAAGGGAGAGATGCAGGGAGGGTAGGAGAAAGGGAGAGATGCAGGAGGGTAGGAGGAAGGGATAGATGAAGGAGAAAGGGAGAGATGCAGGAGGGTGGGAGAAAGGGAGAGATGCAGGAGGGTGGGAGAAAGGGAGAGATGCATGAGGGTAGGAGAAAGGGAGAGATGCATGAGGGAAGGAGAAAGGGAGAGATGCAGGAGGGTAGGAGAAAGGGAGAGATGCAGGAGGGTAGGAGAAAGGGAGAGATGCAGGAGGGAAGGAGAAAGGGAGAGATGCATCAGGGTAGGAGAAAGGGAGAGATGCAGGGAGGGTAGGAGAAAGGGAGAGATGCAGGAGGGTAGGAGAAAGGGAGAGATGCAGGGAGGGTAGGAGAAAGGGAGAGATGCAGGAGGGTAGGAGAAAGGGAGAGATGCAGGAGGGTAGGAGAAAGGGAAAGATGCAGGGAGGGTAGGAGAAAGGGAGAGATGCAGGGAGGGTAGGAGAAAGGGAGAGATGCAGGGAGGGTAGGAGAAAGGGAGAGATGCAGGGAGGGTAGGAGAAAGGGAGAGATGCAGGGAGGGTAGGAGAAAGGGAGAGATGCAGGAGGGTAGGAGAAAGGGAGAGATGCAGGAGGGTAGGAGAAAGGGAGAGATGCAGGAGGGAAGGAGAAAGGGAGAGATGCAGGAGGGTAGGAGAAAGGGAGAGATGCAGGAGGGAAGGAGAAAGGGAGAGATGCAGGGAGGGTAGGAGAAAGGGAGAGATGCAGGAGGGTAGGAAGGAGGTAACATAGCACGTGGTGGAGGCACTCACAGGAGGACACTGTCCTCTAATCACCATGGTGCCTTGTGGGGGATGGGGAAGTGGCTCTTCTTTACGACCTTGATTTGCCTATCTACAGTATCACACACACACAAACACACACACACACACACACACACACACACACACACACACACACACACACACACACACACACACACACACACACACACACACACACACACACACACACACACACCCTGCCTATCTATCTATCCTGCGGCTCGAACAGGCCTTCGAGGTTCCTAATGAACACAGGCACTCTGCCACCAGTGCTTTCAAGGAGCTGCAGTAGCGAGCCTAGGACCCCACTGTAACCCACTGTACCGTTACCCACAGTAGCGAGCCTAGGACCCCACTGTAACCCACTGTACCGTTACCCACAGTAGCGAGCCTAGGACCCCACTGTAACCCACTGTACCGATACCCACAGTAGCGAGCCTAGGACCCCACTGTAACCCACTGTACCGTTACCCACAGTAGCGAGCCTAGGACCCCACTGTAACCCACTGTACCGTTACCCACAGTAGCGAGCCTAGGACCCCACTGTAACCCACTGTACCGATACCCACAGTAGCGAGCCTAGGACCCCACTGTAACCCACTGTACCGTTACCCACAGTAGCGAGCCTAGGACCCCACTGTAACCCACTGTACCGATACCCACAGTAGCGAGCCTAGGACCCCACTGTAACCCACTGTACCGTTACCCACAGTAGCGAGCCTAGGACCCCACTGTAACCCACTGTACCGATACCCACAGTAGCGAGCCTAGGACCCCACTGTAACCCACTGTACCGATACCCACAGTAGCGAGCCTAGGACCCCACTGTAACCCACTGTACCGTTACCCACAGTAGCGAGCCTAGGACCCCACTGTAACCCACTGTACCGATACCCACAGTAGCGAGCCTAGGACCCCACTGTAACCCACTGTACCGATACCCACAGTAGCGAGCCTAGGACCCCACTGTAACCCACTGTACCGTTACCCACAGTAGCGAGCCTAGGACCCCACTGTAACCCACTGTACCGTTTCCCACAGTGGCGTTTACACTGCTTTTATGCTTTATGCTTTCAAGCCACAGCAGGGTCATGACATCTTGTATTCTACTACTGCTGTGTCTGACGTATCTCACACACGTCAGTTTGTTGTGATTTACTACTGTAGGTCTGTGCGCCTTAGTGCCTAGTAGCCACGGCAACACTTTGTGTGTTCAGTCTCACAAGTGTCAAGGTTGTTGATCATTTAAAGGTTTCTTTATGAAACCTGCAGAGATATACAGCATTTCTGCTCTTTTCTTTCCCAGTTAACTTGATTTGTGTAAGAATAACAAAGTAGTGATGCATCTGTTGTTGAGGGCATCTTGATCGGCGAGGTGAAACTCTTCTCTGTAAGGGCCAATAACAGCCTTTCACTCTTCTCAACTATTCAACTTGAGAAATCATTTCTGCTCTGAATGTTGTTTCATTAACATGCAAGTCATACACAACTGTAGACACAAAGTAAAATGTTGTGTTGATGTTAGTTTATGCGGGGACAACCTGAGGTCAGCCATTACATGCTCAGGGTTACCAGATGGAGCTGCCAGATAGACTAATGTAATAACACTTCCCCAGGTCTGGACTGGAGCCACAAAGTGACAAAGTCATGACAATGTAATATACACATCTCTGTGACACAACACCACAGATGAGGGAAATATTCAAAGCTCATGTCTGAAGAGTGAAGATGAGACATTGTACTGAAGGTATTAGACAACCTGAAGAAAACACTATTTGTCATATTGGCATTAATATCTTATTACTGTCCTCTCTGTTTAATTTCTCTTCCTGTTTCTCCCTCCATCCTCTCTCTTTCCTCTGACTCTATCCTTCTCTCTTCCTGTTTCTCCCTCCATCCTCTCTCTTTCCTCTCTTCTCCTCTGACTCTATCCTTCTCTCTTCCTGTTTCTCCCCCATCCTCTCTCTTTCCTCTCTTTTCCTCTGACTCTATCCTTCTCTCTTCCTGTTTCTCCCTCCATCCTCTCTCTTTCCTCTGTTCTCCTCTGACTCTATCCTTCTCTCTTCCTGTTTCTCCCTCCATCCTCTCTCTTTCCTCTGTTCTCCTCTGACTCTATCCTTCTCTCTTCCTGTTTCTCCCTCCATCCTCTCTCTTTCCTCTCCTCTCCTCTGACTCTATCCTTCTCTCTTCCTGTTTCTCCCTCCATCCTCTCTCTTTCCTTTCTTCTCCTCTGACTATCCTTCTCTCTTCCTGTTTCTCCCTCCATCCTCTCTTTCCTCTCTTCTCCTCTGACTCTATCCTTCTCTCTTCCTGTTTCTCCCTCCATCCTCTCTTTCCTCTCTTCTCCTCTGACTATCCTTCTCTCTTCCTGTTTCTCCCTCTATCCTCTCTCTTCTCCTCTGACTCTATCCTTCTCTCTTCCTGTTTCTCCCTCCATCCTCTCTTTTCCTCTGACTCTATCCTTCTCTCTTCCTGTTTCTCCCTCCATCCTCTCTTTCCTCTCTTCTCCTCTGATTCTATCCTTCTCTCTTCCTGTTTCTCCCTCCATCCTCTCTCTTTCCTCTCTTCTCCTCTGACTCTATCCTTCTCTCTTCCTGTTTCTCCCTCTATCCTCTCTCTTCTCCTCTGACTCTATCCTTCTCTCTTCCTGTTTCTCCCTCCATCCTCTCTCTTTCCTCTGACTCTATCCTTCTCTCTTCCTGTTTCTCCCTCCATCCTCTCTCTTCTCCTCTGACTCTATCCTTCTCTCTTCCTGTTTCTCCCTCTATCCTCTCTCTTTCCTCTCTTCTCCTCTGACTCTATCCTTCTCTCTTCCTGTTTCTCCCTCCATCCTCTCTCTTTCCTCTCTTCTCCTCTGACTCTATCCTTCTCTCTTCCTGTTTCTCCCTCTATCCTCTCTCTTTCCTCTCTTCTCCTCTGACTCTATCCTTCTCTCTTCTTGTTTCTCCCTCCATCCTCTCTCTTCTCCTCTGACTCTATCCTTCTCTCTTCTTGTTTCTCCCTCCATCCTCTCTCTTCTCCTCTGACTCTATCCTTCTCTCTTCCTGTTTCTCCCTCCATCCTCTCTCTTCTCCTCTGACTCTATCCTTCTCTCTTCCTGTTTCTCCCTCTATCCTCTCTCTTTCCTCTCTTCTCCTCTGACTCTATCCTTCTCTCTTCTTGTTTCTCCCTCCATCCTCTCTCTTCTCCTCTGACTCTATCCTTCTCTCTTCTTGTTTCTCCCTCCATCCTCTCTCTTCTCCTCTGACTCTATCCTTCTCTCTTCCTGTTTCTCCCTCCATCCTCTCTCTTCTCCTCTGACTCTATCATTCTCTCTTCCTGTTTCTCCCTCCATCCTCTCTCCTTCCTCTCTTCTCCTCTGACTCTATCCTTCTCTCTTCCTGTTTCTCCCTCTATCCTTCTCTCTTCCTGTTTCTCCCTCCATCCTCTCTCTTTACTTTTATTCAGCCTCCAAGAACTTGATGAGCCACCTCTCTGTTATCTCCTCTGCTCTTCCTCTCTGTTATCTCCTCTGCTCTTCCTCTCTTTTATCTCCTCTGCTCTTCCTCTCTTTTATCTCCTCTGCTCTTCCTCTCTTTTATCTCCTCTGCTCTTCCTCTCTTTTATCTCCTCTGCTCTTCCTCTCTTTTATCTCCTCTGCTCTTCCTCTCTTTTATCTCCTCTGCTCTTCCTCTCTTTTATCTCCTCTGCTCTTCCTCTCTTTTATCTCCTCTGCTCTTCCTCTCTTTTATCTCCTCTGCTCTTCCTCTCTTTTATCTCCTCTGCTCTTCTTCTCTTTCCTTCTCTCTTCCGTTTCTTCCTTCATCTTGCCAGCCTCCGAGAAGTCTTGCTCCAGCAGTGGTTAGTGGGTCTTGCTCCAGCAGTAGTTAGTGGGTCTTGCTCCAGCAGTGGTTAATGGGTCTTGCTCCAGCAGTGGTTAGTGGGTCTTGCTCCAGCAGTAGTTAGTGGGTCTTGCTCCAGCAGTGGTTAGTGGGTCTTGCTCCAGCAGTGGTTAGTGGGTCTTGCTCCAGCAGTAGTTAGTGGGTCTTGCTCCAGCAGTAGTTAGTGGGTCTTGCTCCAGCAGTAGTTAGTGGGTCTTGCTCCAGCAGTGGTTAGTGGGTCTTGCTCCAGCAGTGGTTAGTGGGTCTTGCTCCAGCAGTGGTTAGTGGGTCTTGCTCCAGCAGTGGTTAGTGGGTCTTGCTCCAGCAGTGGTTAATGGGTCTTGCTCCAGCAGTGGTTAATGGGTCTTGCTCCAGCAGTGGTTAGTGGGTCTTGCTCCAGCAGTGGTTAGTGGGTCTTGCTCCAGCAGTGGTTAGTGGGTCTTGCTCCAGCAGTGGTTAGTGGGTCTTGCTCCAGCAGTGGTTAGTGGATCTTGCTCCAGCAGTGGTTAGTGGGTCTTGTTCCAGCAGTGGTTAGTGGGTCTTGCTCCAGCAGTGGTTAATGGGTCTTGCTCCAGCAGTGGTTAATGGGTCTTGCTCCAGCAGTGGTTAGTGGGTCTTGCTCCAGCAGTAGTTAGTGGGTCTTGCTCCAGCAGTGGTTAGTGGGTCTTGCTCCAGCAGTGGTTAATGGGTCTTGCTCCAGCAGTGGTTAATGGGTCTTGCTCCAGCAGTGGTTAGTGGGTCTTGCTCCAGCAGTAGTTAGTGGGTCTTGCTCCAGCAGTGGTTAGTGGGTCTTGCTCCAGCAGTGGTTAGTGGGTCTTGCTCCAGCAGTGGTTAGTGGGTCTTGCTCCAGCAGTGGTTAGTGGGTCTTGCTCCAGCAGTGGTTAATGGGTCTTGCTCCAGCAGTGGTTAATGGGTCTTGCTCCAGCAGTGGTTAATGGGTCTTGCTCCAGCAGTAGTTAGTGGGTCTTGCTCCAGCAGTGGTTAGTGGGTCTTGCTCCAGCAGTGGTTAGTGGGTCTTGCTCCAGCAGTGGTTAGTGGGTCTTGCTCCAGCAGTGGTTAATGGGTTTTGCTCCAGCAGTGGTTAATGGGTCTTGCTCCAGCAGTGGTTAGTGGGTCTTGCTCCAGCAGTAGTTAGTGGGTCTTGCTCCAGCAGTGGTTAGTGGGTCTTGCTCCAGCAGTGGTTAGTGGGTCTTGCTCCAGCAGCGGTTAGTGTTTCTTACTCCAGCAGCGGTTAATGGGTCTTGCTCCAGCAGTGGTTAGTGGGTCTTGCTCCAGCAGTGGTTAGTGGGTCTTGCTCCAGCAGTGGTTAATGGGTCTTGCTCCATCAGTGGTTAGTGGGTCTTGCTCCAGCAGTAGTTAGTGGGTCTTGCTCCAGCAGTGGTTAGTGGGTCTTGCTCCAGCAGTGGTTAATGGGTCTTGCTCCAGCAGTGGTTAATGGGTCTTGCTCCAGCAGTGGTTAGTGGGTCTTGCTCCAGCAGTAGTTAGTGGGTCTTGCTCCAGCAGTGGTTAGTGGGTCTTGCTCCAGCAGTGGTTAGTGGGTCTTGCTCCAGCAGCGGTTAGTGTTTCTTGCTCCAGCAGTGGTTAATGGGTCTTGCTCCAGCAGTGGTTAGTGGGTCTTGCTCCAGCAGTGGTTAGTGGGTCTTGCTCCAGCAGTGGTTAATGGGTCTTGCTCCATCAGTGGTTAGTGGGTCTTGCTCCAGCAGTAGTTAGTGGGTCTTGCTCCAGCAGTGGTTAGTGGGTCTTGCTCCAGCAGTGGTTAATGGGTCTTGCTCCAGCAGTGGTTAGTGGGTCTTGCTCCAGCAGTGGTTAGTGGGTCTTGCTCCAGCAGTGGTTAGTGGGTCTTGCTCCAGCAGTGGTTAGTGGGTCTTGCTCCAGCAGTGGTTAGTGGGTCTTGCTCCAGCAGTGGTTAGTGGGTCTTGCTCCAGCAGTGGTTAGTGGGTCTTGCTCCAGCAGTGGTTAGTGGGTCTTGCTCCAGCAGTGGCAGAGCACTTTCCTTCCATCTATAGCATTTCTTAATATTATTCAGTTCCTTTGGCTTTGATGCCTCATGATTGAGCATAGCTCTGTTCAAGTAGAGTGTGATTTTGCTGTGATCTGATAGGGGTGTCAGTTGGACAGACTGTGAACGCTCGAAGAGCTCTCTCGCTCGCTCTCTCTCTCTCTCTCTCTCTGTCTCTCTCTCTGTCTCTCTCTCTCTCTCTCTCTCTCTCTCTCTCTCTCTCTCTGTCTCTCTGTCTCTCTGTCTCTCTCTCTGTCTCTCTCTCTCTCTCTCTCTAATGACTGCCGGTGCTATCTAGTTCTCTCTCCTCCAAATGGAGGACTGCCTGCTGGCGTGGGATTGACGGCTGATCTCTGTCTCCTCTCTTCCTGAGAGTCATTATTCTAGCTAGCTGCTGGTAATCAGGGGAATATCTCAGCGATTGGTTTAGATCTTTTTCCTTTGTTGTCAGTTTTATTTTGGTTTCCTGCATCACTAATTGGTGTCGGGGGGAATTGACTGTATCTCTATGCAGCACAGGACCTACTATTAGTTGACATTTTCAGTAGAAATACACTTCTTCTTCTTCCAGTGTTTTCTCACTTCCTTTCTCTTCTTCTTTGGTGGTAGAGAAAGAGGCCATTTCTGCTGAAGCGTGAAGACAAGCCTGCGTCTCAAATGGCACCCTATTTCCTAGATTGTGCGAGAGTTTTGACGAGAACCTCCCAAAATTGTGCAAAATGGGGACTAAGGTGCCATTTGAGACACAGCCAGTTCTAATATGCACACTAGCTCACTATCCACACTAGCACACTAGCTCACTAGCACACTAGCTCACTATCCACACTAGCACACTAGCTCACTATCCACACTAGCACACTAGCTCACTAGCACACTAGCTCACTATCCACACTAGCACACTAGCTCACTAGCACACTAGCTCACTATCCACACTAGCACACTAGCACACTAGCTCACTAGCACACTAGCTCACTATCCACACTAGCACACTAGCTCACTAGCACACTAGCTCATCACTACCTTGAAGGCAATGTAGGCTATTGGTATGCATTCTATATGGTATGCTAGTATGTGAAAATAATTGTGGGTATTGAGGGTAAGCTGCTGTGGAAATACACAGTGCTGTGAATTTGGAGTGTAATATTGTTTCATTATCGTTCACAAGCTGTACAGGAGACTTCTTTTACTTCAGGAATGTAACTTATGATTCATACAGTATATCCAACCAGGAAGTATGTTTACAGTGTTAAACCAACATAAACAAGTCACGTTTACAGAGTTAAACCAAAATAAACAAGTCATGTTTACAGTGTTAAACCACAACAAAACAAGTCATGTTTACAGTGTTAAACCACAATAAACAAGTCATTTTTACAGTGTTAAACCACAACAAAACAAGTCATGTTTACAGTGTTAAACCACAATAAACAAGTCATGTTTACAGTGTTAAACCACAACAAAACAAGTCATGTTTACAGTGTTAAACCACAACAAAACAAGTCATGTTTACAGTGTTAAACCACAATAAACAAGTCATTTTTACAGTGTTAAACCACAATAAACAAGTCATGTTTACAGTGTTAAACCAAAATAAACAAGTCATTTTTACAGTGTTAAACCAAAATAAACAAGTCATTTTTACAGTGTTAAACCAAAATAAACAAGTCATGTTTACAGTGTTAAACCAAAATAAACAAGTCATTTTTACAGTGTTAAACCAAAATACACAAGTCATGTTTACAGTGCTAAACCAAAATAAAGTCCACAAAACCACAATAAACATACTTTCTCTTGGTGCAAGATGTTGCTCTTCACTTAGCTATACCAGACAGCTGGTTATAGAGTGTTGATAAGCCAGAAGGATACCAGACAGCTGGTTATAGAGTGTTGATAAGCCAGAAGGATACCAGACAGCTGGTTATAGAGTGTTGATAAGCCAGAAGGATACCAGACAGCTGGTTGTAGAGTGTTGATAAGCCAGAAGGATACCAGACAGCTGGTTATAGAGTGTTGATAAGCCAGAAGGATACCAGACAGCTGGTTATAGAGTGTTGATAAGCCAGAAGGATACCAGCCAGCTGGTTATAGAGTGTTGATAAGCCAGAAGGATACCAGACAGCTGGTTGTAGAGTGTTGATAAGCCAGAAGGATACCAGACAGCTGGTTATAGAGTGTTGATAAGCCAGAAGGATACCAGACAGCTGGTTATAGAGTGTTGATAAGCCAGAAGGATACCAGACAGCTGGTTGTAGAGTGTTGATAAGCCAGAAGGATACCAGACAGCTGGTTATAGAGTGTTGATAAGCCAGAAGGATACCAGACAGCTGGTTGTAGAGTGTTGATAAGCCAGAAGGATACCAGACAGCTGGTTATAGAGTGTTGATAAGCCAGAAGGATACCAGACAGCTGGTTGTAGAGTGTTGATAAGCCAGAAGGATACCAGACAGCTGGTTGTAGAGTGTTGATAAGCCAGAAGGATACCAGACAGCTGGTTGTAGAGTGTTGATAAGCCAGAAGGATACCAGACAGCTGGTTATAGAGTGTTGATAAGCCAGAAGGATACCAGACAGCTGGTTGTAGAGTGTTGATAAGCCAGAAGGATACCAGACAGCTGGTTATAGAGTGTTGATAAGCCAGAAGGATACCAGACAGCTGGTTATAGAGTGTTGATAAGCCAGAAGGATACCAGACAGCTGGTTATAGAGTGTTGATAAGCCAGAAGGATACCAGACAGCTGGTTGTAGAGTGTTGATAAGCCAGAAGGATACCAGACAGCTGGTTATAGAGTGTTGATAAGCCAGAAGGATACCAGACAGCTGGTTATAGAGTGTTGATAAGCCAGAAGGATACCAGACAGCTGGTTATAGAGTGTTGATAAGCCAGAAGGATACCAGACAGCTGGTTATAGAGTGTTGATAAGCCAGAAGGATACCAGACAGCTGGTTATAGAGTGTTGATAAGCCAGAAGGATACCAGACAGCTGGTTATAGAGTGTTGATAAGCCAGAAGGATACCAGACAGCTGGTTATAGAGTGTTGATAAGCCAGAAGGATACCAGACAGCTGGTTGTAGAGTGTTGATAAGCCAGAAGGAATACAAGGGAAAGGGGGGGGGGGGGGGGATACCTAGTCAGTTGTACAACTGAATGCCTTCAACTGAAATGTGTCTTCCGCATTTAACCCTCTGAATCTGAGGGGGGGGGGGGGGGGGGGGCTGCCTTAATCAACATCCACGTCTTCGGCGCCCGGGGAACAGTGGGTTAACTGCCTTGTTCAGGGGCAGAACGACAGATTCAACCTAAAAAAAACACATGTGTGGTATTAAAAGGGATATGGATTTGGACCCGGGCCAATTATCCATATCCATCGTTATGTTCTTCTCCCACAAAGACTTCTTTAAGTAGCTGGTAATCAGATGAGTGCATTTACAGCAGCACGTTATTGTCACGACTTCCGCCAAAGTTGGTGCCTCTCCTTGTTCGGGCGGCGTTCGGCGGTCGACGTCACCGGCTTTCCAACTGCCACCGATCTACGTTTCTTTTTCCATTTGTTTTGTCTTGATTGTACACACTTGGTTCCCATTACGTTATAATTTATTCCCTGTTTAACCCTTTAGTTCCCACATGGTTTTGTGCGTGTTTGTTCTTTGTTTAGTGTTCAAGACTTCTGTGAGCTGGTGTGTTTTTCCCTGCGTGGAAATGTTGTTGTTTCTTTTCGAGTAAAGTACGTCTTTTACTCAGTTATGTGTCCTGCGCCTGACTCCGTCCTAACCGCTGCACATTGACACTTGACAGTCATTCGTCAAGTGTCATGTATCTGCATTAATAGTGGAATGATGTTTCACAATATCACTTACCCCGCCAGTGTTGTGATTGGCTGGAATATTGATTTCTCCCGCCAGGCCCGGCTTCTGTTGTCAAAATGGGAAAACTGTTTCGACTTTATTTTATCTAGTGGAAACCGGGGCAAACAATCAACGTTGTCATTTCCTGGTTGCTAAAATTCTACACAGTTCACTCACTTTCAGTTTGTGAGAAAACACCAGCTGAGTAGTATAGGGAATCATTGTACCATCTAAATCACGGGGAGATATAGTTTCAATAACAAACAATATCGTTTTTACAGATGTTTAAACCTGGTGGACGAAACCGAAAGTAAAAACTGAAGCACGAGTCTCCACCGTGTTACCAAAGACAGTACAGTATGAAGATAAGCAGAAACTGCTTCTCCAATAGAAATCCCCGATCACGCTTCTAGGCGATGTCATGGCGACGTTAGCTAGCTAAGCTCGTGCACAGCAACACGTCATCTGGTTGTCACGTTCCTGACCTGTTTTCTGTTGTTTTGTATGTGTTTAGTTGGTCAGGGCGTGAGTTGGGGTGGGTATTCTATGTTGTGTGTCTAGTTCGTCTGTTTCTGTGTTCAGCCTAATATGGTTCTCAATCAGAGACAGCTGTCAATCGTTGTCCCTGATTGAGAATCATATATAGGTGGCTTGTTTTGTGTTGGGGATTGTGGGTGGTTGTTTCCTGTCTCTGTGTTTGTGTTCTGCACCAGATAGGACTGTCTCGGCTTTCACGTTTTTTGTTATTTTGTTATTTGTTAATGTTCATTGTTTATTGTTTAATTAAAAAAAAAAAAAAAAAAAGGTGGGTGATTCTGTTACGTTCGTCTTGTGGTGAATGAACGGACCAAGGCGCAGCGGGTGATGAATACATACTCATTTATTAAATGAAAGACGAAACACTGACAAAACACTAGAACAAACTACAAAACAATAAACGAAGGCAACAGACCTGAAACAAACAAACTTACATATAGACGAAGAACGCACGAACAGGAACAGACTACCTAAAACGAACGAACAAATGAAACAGTCCCATGTGGTAAACACAGACACAGGAACAATCACCCACAAACACACAGTGAGAACAACCTACCTTAATATGGCTCTCAATCAGAGGAAACGTCAAACACCTGCCTCTAATTGAGAACCATACCAGGCAAACCATTAACCCAACATAGAAAACACATAACATAGACTACCCACCCCAACTCACGCCCTGACCAACTAAACACATACAAAACAACAGAAAACAGGTCAGGAACGTGACACTGGTCTAACGGTCGTCTAGCGCTGAACTGCACATGGTGCAGGCCGTCAAATCGAAGGTACTCCTTTGATATAAAGTCGTTTTCGACCAATTCAAACGTGTCAGTTTGTCACTGGTTGTAGTAAGAACATGTTCGACTACTTAAGACATTGGCTCAAATCTAGGTTGTGCCTTTAGATTTCGAGAAAATTAACAACTAAGAAATAATTTTTCACTTAATTGAATCGGTCTGTCTGCATATTTCAAGACGTAACATATTGGGGTGCAGTTAGATACCCGATCGGTTGGACGATATTATTCTCATCAATTATCTTGAAAAAATGGATACTTAAAAATTGGAAACCAACTAATCTTCCATCTTTAAGACAATGAAAAAAAGAATATGCTTCAGTATCTACATAGTGAAAGAGCGTGGGGGCGACGGAGGGGAACAAAATGATGCAATTTGAGGAAATGTGGCGGAAAGTAGAGCAGGTACTGGAGATAGGGGTGAGAACAGGTGGGTCTGGGCAGGGAGATGTTGATGTTTGTGTCTCTGAGATAGGGGTGAGAACAGCTGGGTCAGGGCAGGGTGATGTTGATGTGTGTGTCTCTGAGATAGGGGTGAGAACAGGTGGGTCTGGGCAGGGTGATGTTGATGTTTGTGTCTCTGAGATAGGGGTGAGAACAGGTGGGTCTGGGCAGGGTGATGTTGATGGTTGTGTCTCTGAGATAGGGGTGAGAACAGGTGGGTCTGGGCAGGGTGATGTTGATGGTTGTGTCTCTGAGATAGGGGTGAGAACAGGTGGGTCTGGGCAGGGTGATGTTGATGTTTGTGTCTCTGAGATAGGGGTGAGAACAGGTGGGTCTGGGCAGGGTGATGTTGATGTTTGTGTCTCTGAGATAGGGGTGAGAACAGGTGGGTCTGGGCAGGGTGATGTTGATGTTTGTGTCTCTGAGATAGGGGTGAGAACAGGTGGGTCTGGGCAGGGAGATGTTGATGTTTGTGTCTCTGAGATAAGGGTGAGAACAGGTGGGTCTGGGCAGGGTGATGTTGATGTTTGTGTCTCTGAGATAGGGGTGAGAACAGGTGGGTCTGGGCAGGGAGATGTTGATGTTTGTGTCTCTGAGATAGGGGTGAGAACAGGTGGGTCTGGGCAGGGTGATGTTGATGTTTGTGTCTCTGAGATAGGGGTGAGAACAGGTGGGTCTGGGCAGGGAGATGTTGATGTTTGTGTCTCTGAGATAAGGGTGAGAACAGGTGGGTCTGGGCAGGGTGATGTTGATGTTTGTGTCTCTGAGATAGGGTTGAGAACAGGTGGGTCTGGGCAGGGTGATGTTGATGTGTGTGTCTCTGAGATAGGGTTGAGAACAGGTGGGTCTGGGCAGGGTGATGTTGATGTGTGTGTCTCTGAGATAGGGGTGAGAACAGGTGGGTCTGGGCAGGGTGATGTTGATGTTTGTGTCTCTGAGATAGGGGTGAGAACAGGTGGGTCTGGGCAGGGTGATGTTGATGTTTGTGTCTCTGAGATAGGGGTGAGAACAGCTGGGTCAGGGCAGGGTGATGTTGATGTGTGTGTCTCTGAGATAGGGTTGAGAACAGGTGGGTCTGGGCAGGGAGATGTTGATGTTTGTGTCTCTGAGATAGGGGTGAGAACAGGTGGGTCTGGGCAGGGTGATGTTGATGTTTGTGTCTCTGAGATAGGGTGAGAACAGGTGGGTCTGGGCAGGGTGATGTTGATGTTTGTGTCTCTGAGATAGGGGTGAGAACAGGTGGGTCTGGGCAGGGTGATGTTGATGATGTTTGTGTCTGTATGTTGTCTTTTGTATGTGGATGTTTTGTATTGTTCTAAAATGATAAATGGAATGCAGGGGGGTTTGTTTTGAATGCAGTCTAGTGTTCTTGTAGTTCACCTAGCTTCCACATGGGGGAGAAATACTGTGTGTAGCGCCTTTAATCCTTAAGAGTCTATTGATGCACCCGTGTGTCAATCTAAGTAACATCATTTAAAAATCCCTATGAAAATCCATCAGTTTAAACTAGAGATATCAGGGTTTCTTGGTGTGGGCTGCGTCTCAATCCACCACATCCGTCTACTGTACGTCGGCCTTCTGCATCTGTGGTGGAAGGTGACCGAGCTACTGCAGTGTTTGTCAGACCATGAGACATCCCCAAAATTGATCTTCTCACGAAAACGTCTGTAGAGTCTGAACTGTTTGGCCTACACAACCAATATGCACTTTCCACCGAACACGATGGTGTTCTCTGTTTTGATCTACGACCCCCACAAGTGTCACGGGACTCGTCTGAAGGTAACCCGTTACTCGTTTAATTATTGCAGTGAGCTACAGTGACTTCGGAAAGTATTCAGACCTCTTGACTTTTTCCACATTTTGTTATGTTACAACCTTATTCTAAAATAGATTAAATCGTTTTTTTCCCTTCATCAATCTAAACACAATACCCTATAATGACATCACAATACCCTATAATGACATCACAATACCCCATGATGACGAAGCAAAAACAGGTTTTTAGAATCTGAAATATCCAATTTACATAAGTATTCAGACCCTTTACTCAGTACTTTGTTGAAGCACCTTTGGCAGCGATTACAGCCTCGAGTCTTCTTGGGTATGAAGCTTGGCACACCTGTATTTGAAGAGTTTCTTCCATTCTTCTCTGCAGATCATCTCAAGCTCTGTCAGGTTGGATGGGGAGTCTTCAGTGGGTTGTGCTGCACAGCTATTTTCAGGTCTCTCCAGAGATGTTCGATCGGGTTCAAGTCCGGGCTCTGGCTGGGCCACTCAAGGACATTCAGAAACCCGAAGCCACTCCTGCATTGTCTTTGCTCTGTGCTTAGGGTTGTTGTCCTATTGGAAGGAGAACCTTCGCCCCAGTCTAAGGTCCTGAGCTCTTTGGAGCAGGTTTTCATCAAGGATCTCTCTGTACTTTGCTCCCTTCATCTTTCCCCCGATCCTGACTATTCTCCCAGTCCCTGCCGCTGAAAAACATCCCCACAGCATGATGCTGTCACCACCATGCTTCACCGTAGGGATGGTTCCAGGTTTCCTCCAGATGTGACACTTGGCATTCAGGCCAAAGAGTTCAATCTTGGTTCCATCAGACCAGAGAATCTTGTTTCTCACGGTCTGAGAGTCTTTAGGTGCCTTTTGGCAAACTCCAAGCGGGCCGTCATGTGCCTTTTACTGAGGAGTGGCTTCCGTCGGGCCACTCTACCATAAAGGCCTGATTGGTGGAGTGCTGCAGAGATGGTTGTCCTTCTGGAAGGTTCTCCCATCTCCAGAGATGAACTCTAGAGGTCTGTCAGAGTGACCATCGGGTTCTTGGTCACCTCCCTGACCAAGGCCCTTCTCCCCTGATTGTTCAGTTTGGCCGGGCGGCCAGATCTAGGAAGAGTCTTGGTGGTTCCAAACTTCTTCTATTTAAGAATGATGGAGGCCACTGTGTTCTTGGGGACCTTCAATGCTGCAGAAAAGCTTTGGTACCCTTCTCCAGATCTGTACCTCGACATAATCCTGTCTCGGAGCTCTACGGACATTTTCTTTGACCTCATGGCATGGTCAACTGTGGGACCTTATATAGACAGGTGTGTGCCTTTCCAAATCATGTCAAATCAATAGAATTTACCACAGGTGGACTCCAATCAAGTTGTAGAAACATCTCAAGGATGATCAATGGAAACAGGATGCACCTGAGCTCAATTTCATGTCTCATAGCAAAGGGTCTGAATACTTATGTTAATAAGGTATTTCTGTTTTTTTTCAATGTTCAAACATCAAGATGTATCATGCATTACAAGGCTATTTGACTATCTCCAGCCTGCCTATTTGACTATCTCCAGCCTGCCTATTTGACTATCTCCAGCCTGCCTATTTGACTATCTCCAGCCTGCTTATTTGACTATCTCCAGCCTGCCTATTTGACTATCTCCAGACTGCCTATTTGACTATCTCCAGCCTGCCTATTTGACTATCTCCAGCCTGCCTATTTGACTATCTCCAGCCTGCCTATTTGACTATCTCCAGCCTGCCTATTTGACTATCTCCAGCCTGCCTATTTGACTATCTCCAGCCTGCCTATTTGACTATCTCCAGCCTGCCTATTTGACTATCTCCAGCCTGCCTATTTGACTATCTCCAGCCTGCCTATTTGACTATCTCCAGCCTGCCTATTTGACTATCTCCAGCCTGCCTATTTGACTATCTCCAGCCTGCCTATTTGACTATCTCCAGCCTGCCTATTTGACTATCTCCAGCCTGCCTGTTTGACTATCTCCAGCCTGCCTATTTGCCTATCTCCAGCCTGCCTATTTGACTATCTTCAGTCAGCCTGTTTCACTATCTCCAGCCTGCCTATTTGACTATCTTCAGTCAGCCTGTTTCACTATCTTCAGCCTGCCTATTTGCCTTTCTGACTCTTGTATAAATATAATCTTCCTGATGTGGTTTTGGCTTCTGTTGTTCTTTGCATTCTGCTGCCAAAACAGTGGCCGGTTTACAGGACGTTCAGGAGGTTACAATGATGTTTACAATGACATCATAAAGGCCATTTATTATATTAGGAGCTACAAGGAATAATGACATCATAAAGGCCATTTATTATACTAGGAGCTACAAGGAATAATGACATCATAAAGGCCATTTATTATACTAGGAGCTACAAGGAATAATGACATTATAAAGGCCATTTATTATACTAGGAGCTACAAGGAATAATGACATCATAAAGGCCATTTATTATACTAGGAGCTACAAGGAATAATGACATCATAAAGGCCATTTATTATACTAGGAGCTACAAGGAATAATGACATCATAAAGGCCATTTATTATACTAGGAGCTACAAGGAATAATAACATCATAAAGGCCATTTATTATACTAAGGAGCTACAAGGAATAATGACAATATAAAGGCTTATTTCCTTGCATGGTGAACTTTATGAACTTTAGTCTCTCTAAACTAGTGTCTCTGTGACATCGGCTGCATCTACAATGGCCCTCTATTCTGTTAAACAGTGCACTAGTATAGAAGGATTTTGGGGGCCATTTTGGCTTTGTTTTCTGTCCAGTGTATAGCCTGATGTAAATGAGCTCTGAGAGAGGTTGCTCTGCTGCGTATTAAAGAATTAGGGCGACAGACCAGAGAAATGTAAAGGTTATTTCCGGATTTGAGCCGAAATGTGAAGCGTTTACTGTGAATGCAGTGTCCTCTAACATGTAGGAACATTGCCTTTAAATTTCAATCACGTGGTCACTTCCGCGATACGGATTGAAATAGAGCACTTATTCCTTGTAGGCTATTTGTTGTTTTAATCTAAAGGAAACAGACAATACTGTCCAAGCAAAAAGGCAGTCATTGCTCATCGTGTGGAAATTAGAAAGAAATGTCTTTTATTTACCTTGGTTTCACAGTAACTTTATCCAGTTACTGCTACATGACCCCCATTTTGTCCTGAACACAATACAATAGAGGCAGGATACATCCACATGATTAAGCATGTATTTAATGTAGAAAAAAATGACATTAACTCTTTTTCAACCAAATGAGCAGTTAGTGTTTTCTGCTTGGTAGGGCAGAATACCCATCTGTCTTGCCTGTCTGGATCACAGAGTACTGGGTGTTTTCTGCTTGGTAGGGCAGAATACCCATCTGTCTTGCCTGTCTGGATCACAGAGTACTGGGTGTTTTCTGCTTGGTAGGGCAGAATACCCATCTGTCTTGCCTGTCTGGATCACAGAGTACTGGGTGTTTTCTGCTTGGTAGGGCAGAATACCCATCTGTCTTGCCTGTCTGGATCACAGAGTACTGGGTGTTTTCTGCTTGGTAGGGCAGAATACCCATCTGTCTTGCCTGTCTGGATCACAGAGTACTGGGTGTTTTCTGCTTGGTAGGGCAGAATACCCATCTGTCTTGCCTGTCTGGATCACAGAGTACTGGGTGTTTTCTGCTTGGTAGGGCAGAATACCCATCTGTCTTGCCTGTCTGGATCACAGAGTACTGGGTGTTTTCTGCTTGGTAGGGCAGAATACCCATCTGTCTTGCCTGTCTGGATCGGAGAGTACTGGGTGTTTTCTGCTTGGTGGGGCAGAATACCCATCTGTCTTGCCTGTCTGGATCGGAGAGTACTGGGTGTTTTCTGCTTGGTGGGGCAGAATACCCATCTGTCTTGCCTGTCTGGATCGGAGAGTACTGGGTGTTTTCTGCTTGGTGGGCAGAATACCCATCTGTCTTGCCTGTCTGGATCGGAGAGTACTGGGTGTTTTCTGCTTGGTAGGGCAGAATACCCATCTGTCTTGCCTGTCTGGATCGGAGAGTACTGGGTGTTTTCTGCTTGGTGGGCAGAATACCCATCTGTCTTGCCTGTCTGGATCGGAGAGTACTGGGTGTTTTCTGCTTGGTAGGGCAGAATACCCATCTGTCTTGCCTGTCTGGATCACAGAGTACTGGGTGTTTTCTGCTTGGTAGGGCAGAATACCCATCTGTCTTCCCTGTCTGGATCACAGAGTACTGGGTGTTTTCTGCTTGGTAGGGCAGAATACCCATCTGTCTTGCCTGTCTGGATCACAGAGTACTGGGTGTTTTCTGCTTGGTAGGGCAGAATACCCATCTGTCTTGCCTGTCTGGATCACAGAGTACTGGGTGTTTTCTGCTTGGTAGGGCAGAATACCCATCTGTCTTGCCTGTCTGGATCACAGAGTACTGGGTGTTTTCTGCTTGGTGGGGCAGAATACCCATCTGTCTTGCCTGTCTGGATCACAGAGTACTGGGTGTTTTTTGCCTGGTAGGGCAGAATACCCATCTGTCTTGCCTGTCTGGATCACAGAGTACTGGGTGTTTTCTGCTTGGTAGGGCAGAATACCCATCTGTCTTGTCTGTCTGGATCACAGAGTACTGGGTGTTTTCTGCTTGGTAGGGCAGAATACCCATCTGTCTTGCCTGTCTGGATCACAGAGTACTGGGTGTTTTCTGCTTGGTAGGGCAGAATACCCATCTGTCTTGCCTGTCTGGATCCCAGAGTACTGGGTGTTTTCTGCTTGGTAGGGCAGAATACCCATCTGTCTTGCCTGTCTGGATCACAGAGTACTGGGTGTTTTCTGCTTGGTAGGGCAGAATACCCATCTGTCTTGCCTGTCTGGATCGGAGAGTACTGGGTGTTTTCTGCTTGGTGGGGCAGAATACCCATCTGTCTTGCCTGTCTGGATCACAGAGTACTGGGTGTTTTCTGCTTGGTAGGGCAGAATACCCATCTGTCTTGTCTGTCTGGATCGGAGAGTACTGGGTGTTTTCTGCTTGGTAGGGCAGAATACCCATCTGTCTTGCCTGTCTGGATCGGAGAGTACTGGGTGTTTTCTGCTTGGTAGGGCAGAATACCCATCTGTCTTGCCTGTCTGGATCACAGAGTACTGGGTGTTTTCTGCTTGGTAGGGCAGAATACCCATCTGTCTTGCCTGTCTGGATCGGAGAGTACTGGGTGTTTTTTGCTTTGTAGGGCAGAATACCCATCTGTCTTGCCTGTCTGGATCACAGAGTACTGGGTGTTTTCTGCTTGGTAGGGCAGAATACCCATCTGTCTTGTCTGTCTGGATCACAGAGTACTGGGTGTTTTCTGCTTGGTAGGGCAGAATACCCATCTGTCTTGCCTGTCTGGATCACAGAGTACTGGGTGTTTTCTGCTTGGTAGGGCAGAATACCCATCTGTCTTGCCTGTCTGGATCACAGAGTACTGGGTGTTTTCTGCTTGGTAGGGCAGAATACCCATCTGTCTTGCCTGTCTGGATCACAGAGTACTGGGTGTTTTCTGCTTGGTAGGGCAGAATACCCATCTGTCTTGCCTGTCTGGATCGGAGAGTACTGGGTGTTTTCTGCTTGGTGGGGCAGAATACCCATCTGTCTTGCCTGTCTGGATCACAGAGTACTGGGTGTTTTCTGCTTGGTGGGGCAGAATACCCATCTGTCTTGCCTGTCTGGATCACAGAGTACTGGGTGTTTTTTGATTGGTAGGGCAGAATACCCATCTGTCTTGCCTGTCTGGATCACAGAGTACTGGGTGTTTTCTGCTTGGTGGGGCAGAATACCCATCTGTCTTGCCTGTCTGGATCACAGAGTACTGGGTGTTTTCTGCTTGGTGGGGCAGAATACCCATCTGTCTTGCCTGTCTGGATCGGAGAGTACTGGGTGTTTTCTGCTTGGTAGGGCAGAATACCCATCTGTCTTGCCTGTCTGGATCGGAGAGTACTGGGTGTTTTCTGCTTGGTAGGGCAGAATACCCATCTGTCCTGCCTGTCTGGATCGCAGAGTACTGGGTGTTTTCTGCTTGGTAGGGCAGAATACCCATCTGTCTTGCCTGTCTGGATCACAGAGTACTGGGTGTTTTCTGCTTGGTAGGGCAGAATACCCATCTGTCTTGCCTGTCTGGATCACAGAGTACTGGGTGTTTTCTGCTTGGTAGGGCAGAATACCCATCTGTCTTGCCTGTCTGGATCACAGAGTACTGGGTGTTTTCTGCTTGGTGGGGCAGAATACCCATCTGTCTTGCCTGTCTGGATCACAGAGTACTGGGTGTTTTCTGCTTGGTAGGGCAGAATACCCATCTGTCTTGCCTGTCTGGATCGGAGAGTACTGGGTGTTTTCTGCTTGGTAGGGCAGAATACCCATCTGTCTTGCCTGTCTGGATCACAGAGTACTGGTGTTTTCTGCTTGGTAGGGCAGAATACCCATCGTCTTGCCTGTCTGGATCACCAGAGTACTGGGTGTTTTCTGCTTGGTAGGGCAGAATATACCATCTGTTCTTGCTGGCTGTCTGGATCACAGAGTACTGGGTGTTTTTGCTTGGTAGGGGCAGAATACCCATCTGTCTTGCCTGTCTGGATCACAGAGTACTGGGTGTTTTCTGCTTGGTAGGGCAGAATACCCATCTGTCTTGCCTGTCTGGATCACAGAGTACTGGGTGTTTTCTGCTTGGTAGGGCAGAATACCCATCTGTCTTGCCTGTCTGGATCACAGAGTACTGGGTGTTTTCTGCTTGGTAGGGCAGAATACCCATCTGTCTTGCCTGTCTGGATCACAGAGTACTGGGTGTTTTCTGCTTGGTAGGGCAGAATGCCTGTCTGGATCACAGAGTACTGGGTGTTTTCTGCTTGGTGGGGCAGAATACCCATCTGTCTTGCCTGTCTGGATCACAGAGTACTGGGTGTTTTCTGCTTGGTAGGGCAGAATACCCATCTGTCTTGCCTGTCTGGATCACAGAGTACTGGGTGTTTTCTGCTTGGTAGGGCAGAATACCCATCTGTCTTGCCTGTCTGGATCACAGAGTACTGGGTGTTTTCTGCTTGGTGGGGCAGAATACCCATCTGTCTTGCCTGTCTGGATCGGAGAGTACTGGGTGTTTTTCTGCTTGGTAGGGCAGAATACCCATCTGTCTTGCCTGTCTGGATCACAGAGTACTGGGTGTTTTCTGCGGGTAGGGCAGAATACCCATCTGTCTTGCCTGTCTGGATCACAGAGTACTGGGTGTTTT
>NW_024061291.1:0-125000 GCF_016432855.1 Salvelinus namaycush
TCCTATCATAAAGATATGTCTCCTACATAACCAGTGAACGTGTGTCTGTGACCGTCCTGTCAATGTCTGTCATCACTGTTTGATTTATTTTACTGCAGATACAAACCGAGTCAACCTGAAGTGTGGGTGTCCGTGTGCCTTTCTTCTGGGGGCTATGTGAAGTTGGTTACACCAGGTGCCTGTACTACAGAAACACTGCTAATCCAACAATAGTGCTAGGTGCCTGTACTACAGAAACACTGCTAATCCAACAATAGTGCTAGGTGCCTGTACTACAGAAACACTGTTAATCCAACAATAGTGCTAAGTGCCTGTACTATAGAAACACTGCTAATCCAACAATAGTGCTAGGTGCCTGTACTACAGAAACACTGCTAATCCAACAATAGTGCTAGGTGCCTGTACTATAGAAACACTGCTAATCCAACAATAGTGCTAGGTGCCTGTACTACAGAAACACTGCTAATCCAACAATAGTGCTAGGTGCCTGTACTACAGAAACACTGCTAATCCAACAATAGTGCTAGGTGCCTGTACTACAGAAACACTGCTAATCCAACAATAGTGCTAGGTGCCTGTACTACAGAAACACTGCTAATCCAACAATAGTGCTAGGTTCCTGTACTAAAGTCTGACTTTGAGAATGAAAACCTGAAAAAAAAGAGAAATTTTTAAACCTGTGAATTTCTCACTCAGTTTCTCTGTTTCAATAAAAAGTCTACCATTATCCTACTGAACAGAACAGCTTGGGTTGGTCTACTATTATCCTTCTGAACAGAACAGCTTGGGTTGGTCTACTATTATCCTACTGAACAGAACAGCTTGGGCTGCTCTACTATTATCCTACTGAACAGTACAGCTTGGGTTGGTCTACTATTATCCTACTGAACAGTACAGCTTGGGTTGGTCTACTATTATCCTACTGAACAGTACAGTTTGGGTTGGTCTTTTATTATCCTACTGAACAGTACAGCTTGGGTTTGTCTTTTATTATCCTACTGAACAGTACAGCTTGGGTTGGTCTACTATTATCCTACTGAACAGTACAGCTTGGGTTGGTTTACTATTATCCTACTGAACAGTACAGCTTGGGTTGGTCTACTATTATCCTACTGAACAGTACAGCTTGGGTTGGTCTACTATTATCCTACTGAACAGTACAGCTTGGGTTGGTCTACTATTATCCTACTGAACAGTACAGCTTGGGTTGGTCTTCTATTATCCTACTGAACAGTACTGCTTGGGTTGGTCTACTATTATCCTACTGACCAGTACAGCTTGGGTTGGTCTACTATTATCCTACTGAACAGTACAGGTTAGGTTGGTCTACTATTATCCTACTGAACAGCACAGCTTGGGTTGGTCTACTATTATCCTACTGAACAGTACAGCTTGGGTTGGTCTACTAATATCCTACTGAACAGTACAGCTTGGGTTGGTCTACTATTATCCTACTGAACAGTACAGCTTGGGTTGGTCTGACTGTGAAAGACCAATATGGGATTCATCATTTTAGGTCATTCAGAATGTATATCACTGTTTCTCATGCTTTTCACACAGGGTGCCTTTCCTTCGCTGGGCCGTTTGGAAAATGTTTTACTAAATTAGAGTACTGTGTACCCACTTCTCCAGGCAGCACTACACCACTGACCTACACAACAGCTTTCAACATACCAGTATTTAGTTTGGAAACTTTCAAAAGAAATGCTGGTATAAATAATACAATATCAAAATACGTTTCCCCAGCCCAGGTATGCAGACGTTTCCCCAGCCCAGGCATGCAGACGTTTCCAGGGTTGGTGGGTGACTGTATCTCTCCAGGGTTGGTGGGTGACTGTATCTCTCCAGGGTTGGTGGGTGACTGTATCTCTCCAGGGTTGGTGGGTGACTGTATCTCTCCAGGGTTGGTGGGTGACTGCTGGACCCTGACCAGACATGGAGTAGTTGGATCTGCATTTACACTCACAGCACACCCACAATCACCATCAATCACCACACACACACCAGGACAACAATACATCATAGTCTATGTGGAGGATAAATAACTACACACCAGGACAACAATACATCATAGTTATGTGGAGGATAAATAACTACACACAGGACAAACAATACATCATAGTCTATGGAGGATAAATAACTACACACCAGGACAAACAATACATCATAGTCTATGTGGAGGATAATAACTACACACCAGGACAACAATACACATCATAGGTCTATGTGGAGGATAAATAACTACACACCATAACAATACATCATAGTCTATGGAGGATAAATAACTACACACCAGGACAACAATACATCATAGTCTATGGAGGATAAATAACTACACACCAGGACAACAATACATCATAGTCTATGGAGGATAAATAACTACACACCAGGACAACAATACATCATAGTCTATGGAGGATAAATAACTACACACCAGGACAACAATACATCATAGTCTATGGAGGATAAATAACTACACACCAGGACAACAATACATCATAGTCTATGTGGAGGATAAATAACTACACACCAGGACAACAATACATCATAGTCTATGTGGAGGATAAATAACTACACACCAGGACAACAATACATCATAGTCTATAGAGGATTAATAACTACACACCAGGACAACAATACATCATAGTCTATGTGGAGGATAAATAACTACACACCAGGACAACAATACATCATAGTCTATGTGGAGGATAAATAACTACACACCAGGACAACAATACATCATAGTCTATGTGGAGGATAAATAACTACACACCAGGACAACAATACATCATAGTCTATAGAGGATTAATAACTACACACCAGGACAACAATACATCATAGTCTATGTGGAGGATAAATAACTACACACCAGGACAACAATACATCATAGTCTATGTGGAGGATAAATAACTACACACCGGGACAACAATACATCATAGTCTATGGAGGATAAATAACTACACACCAGGACAACAATACATCATAGTCTATGTGGAGGATAAATAACTACACACCAGGACAACAATACATCATAGTCTATGTGGAGGATAAATAACTACACACCAGGACAACAATACATCATAGTCTATGTGGAGGATAAATAACTACACACCAGGACAACAATACATCATAGTCTATGGAGGATAAATAACTACACACCAGAACAACAATACATCATAGTCTATGTGGAGGATAAATAACTACACACCAGAACAACAATACATCATAGTCTATGGAGGATAAATAACTACACACCAGGACAACAACACATCATAGTCTATGGAGGATAAATAACTACACACCAGGACAACAATACATCATAGTCTATGGAGGATAAATAACTACACACCAGGACAACAATACATCATAGTCTATGGAGGATAAATAACTACACACCAGAACAACAATACATCATAGTCTATGGAGGATAAATAACTACACACCAGGACAACAATACATCATAGTCTATGTGGAGGATAAATAACTACATGGATGTCTTCTCTTCTCTCTTTCTGTTTGTTTGAATTAGCAGGTGTTATTATTAGCCCTCATCTGTGTGTGAGAGAGCGAGAGACACAGAGACAGACAGACAGAGTCCCCTAAGCAACCTGGACCTGGGGTTCTGTTCACAAACACAACAAGACCCCACAGAGCCCCAGGACAGCAAGCATATTAGACGCAACCAAATGATGAGAAAACAAAAATATAATTTCTTGACACATTTGAAAGAATTAACAAAAAAAAGAGCAAACTAGAATGATATTTAGCCCTAAACAGAGAGTACACAGAATACCTGACCACTGTGACTGACCCAAACTTAAAGAAAGCTTTGACTATGTACAGACACAGTGAGCATAGCCGTGCTATTGAGAATGGCAGCCGTAGGCAGACCTCAAATCAAATCGTATTAGTTAGGAGCCCCTAATCAACAATGCAGTTAAAAATATGAATAAGAAATGAAAGTAACAAGTAATTAAAGAGGAGCAGTAAAATAACAATAGCAGGACTATATACAGGTGGTACCTGGCTCTCAAGAGAAGACAGGCTATGTGCACACAGCCCACAAAATGAGGTGGAAACTGAGATGCACTTCCTAACCTCCTGCCAAATGTATGACCAGTTAATTCATACTGTATGTTGTAGTCTGTCCAAGAGGGGAATCACACAGACTGATCTCAGTTAATTCATACTGTATGTTGTAGTCTGTCCAAGAGGGGAATCACACAGACTGATCTCAGTTAATTCATACTGTATGTTGTAGTCTGTCCAAGAGGGGAATCACACAGACTGATCTCAGTTAATTCATACTGTATGTTGTAGTCTGTCCAAGAGGGGAATCACACAGACTGATCTCAGTTAATTCATACTGTATGTTGTAGTCTGCCCAAGAGGGGAATCACACAGACTGATCTCAGTTAATTCATACTGTATGTTGTAGTCTGTCCAAGAGGGGAATCACAGACTGATCTCAGTTAATTCATACTGTATGTTGTAGTCTGTCCAAGAGGGGAATCACACAGACTGATCTCAGTTAATTCATACTGTATGTTGTAGTCTGTCCAAGAGTGGAATCACACAGACTGATCTCAGTTAATTCATACTGTATGTTGTAGTCTGTCCAAGAGGGGAATCATAGACTGATCTCAGTTAATTCATACTGTATGTTGCAGTCTGTCCAAGAGTGGAATCACACAGACTGACTCAGTTAATTCATACTGTATGTTGTAGTCTGTCCAAGAGGGGAATCACACAGACTGATCTCAGTTAATTCATACTGTATGTTGTAGTCTGTCCAAGAGGGTAATCACACAGACTGATCTCTGTTAATTCATACTGTATGTTGTAGTCTGTCCAAGAGGGGAATCACACAAGACTGATCTCAGTTAATTCAATCTGTATGTTGTAGTCTGTCCAAGAGGGGAATCACACAGACTGATCTCAGTTAATTCATACTGTATGTTGTAGTCTGTCCAAGAGGGGAATCACACAGACTGATCTCAGTTAATTCATACTGTATGTTGCAGTCTGTCCAAGAGTGGAATCACACAGACTGATCTCAGTTAATTCATACTGTATGTTGTAGTCTGTCCAAGAGGGGAATCACACAGACTGATCTCAGTTAATTCATACTGTATGTTGTAGTCTGTCCAAGAGTGGAATCACACACACTGATCTCAGTTAATTCATACTGTATGTTGTAGTCTGTCCAAGAGGGGAATCACAGACTGATCTCAGTTAATTCATACTGTATGTTGCAGTCTGTCCAAGAGTGGAATCACACAGACTGATCTCAGTTAATTCATACTGTATGTTGTATTCTGTCCAAGAGGGGAATCACACAGACTGATCTCAGTTAATTCATACTGTATGTTGTAGTCTGTCCAAGTGGGTAATCACACAGACTGATCTCAGTTAATTCATACTGTATGTTGTAGTCTGTTCAAGAGGGGAATCACACAGACTGATCTCAGTTAATTCATACTGTATGTTGTAGTCTGTCCAAGAGGGGAATCACACAGACTGATCTCAGTTAATTCATACTGTATGTTGTAGTCTGTTCAAGAGGGGAATCACACAGACTGATCTCAGTTAATTCATACTGTATGTTGTAGTCTGTCCAAGAGGGGAATCACACAGACTGATCTCAGTTAATTCATACTGTATGTTGTAGTCTGTCCAAGAGGGGAATAGCACAGACTGATCTCAGTTAATTCATACTGTATGTTGTAGTCTGTCCAAGAGTGGAATCACACAGACTGATCTCAGTTAATTCATACTGTATGTTGTAGTCTGTCCAAGAGGGAAATCACACAAGACTGATCTCAGTTAATTCATACTGTATGTTGTAGTCTGTCCAAGAGGGGAATCACACAGACTGATCTCAGTTAATTCATACTGTATGTTGTAGTCTGTCCAAGAGTGGAATCACACAGACTGATCTCAGTTAATTCATACTGTATGTTGTAGTCTGTCCAAGAGGGGAATCACACAGACTGATCTCAGTTAATTCATACTGTATGTTGTAGTCTGTCCAAGTGGGGGATCACACAAGACTGACAGCCTGTAATTTTATTAAAAGCATTCAGTTGATTACATGGCAGCTTAGAGAGAAACATCATAACAGTAATCTACTTCATAATCAATAATTATATCATGACATTTATAATCAATAACATCATTATCTATATACTACTAACAACATCATAACAATAATCTACATCCTAATCAATATCATAACATTTATAATCAATAACATCATTATCTATATACTACTAACAACATCATAACAATAATCTACATCATACTCAATATCATAACATTTATAATCAATAACATCATTATCTATATACTACTAACAACATCATAACAATAATCTACATCCTAATCAATATCATAACATTTATAATCAATAACATCATTATCTATATACTACTAACAACATCATAACAATAATCTACATCATAATCAATATCATAACATTTATAATCAATAACATCATGAGGGATAAAGACATAAAGACAAAAGCAAAAAGCAATACATTCTGTAACACAAAACAGACGAAATGTAGCTACTATCTTAAAAAATAAAACCCCATGTTATCAGAACCCCATGTTACCCAAAACCCCATGTTACCCAAAACCCCATGTTACCCAGAACCCCATGTTACCCAAAACCCCATGTTACCCAGAACCCCATGTTACCCAAAACACCATGTTACCCAAACCCCATGTTACCCAAAACCCCAATGTTACCCAAAACCCCATGTTACCAAAACCCCATGTTACCCAAAACCCCATGTTACCCAAAACCCCATGTTACCCAAAACACCATGTTACCCAAAACCCCAATGTTACCCAAAACCCCATGTTACCAAAACCCCATGTTACCCAAAACACCATGTTACCCAAAACCCCATGTTACCCAAAACCCCAATGTTACCCAAAACCCCATGTTACCCAAAACCCCATGTTACCCAAAACCCCCATGTTACCCAGAACCCCATGTTACCCAAAACCCATGTTACCCAGACCCCATGTTACCAAAACCCCATGTTACCCAAAACACCATGTTACCCAAACCCCATGTTACCCAAAACCCCACGTTACCCAAAACCCCATGTTACCCAAAAACCCATGTTACCAAAACTCCATGTTACCAAAACTCCATGTTACCAAAACCCCATGTTACCAAAACCCCATGTTACCAAAACCCCATGTTACCTAAAACTCCATGTTACCAAAACCCCATGTTACCTAAAACCCCATGTTACCCAAAACCCCATGTTACCCAAAACCCCATGTTACCCAAAACCCCATGTTACCCAAACCCCATGTTACCAACACCCCATGTTACCCAAAACCCCCTGTTACTCAAACCCCATGCTACCCCAAACCCCATGTTACCCCAAACCCCATGTTACCCAAAACCCCATGTTACCCAAACCCCATGTAACCAACACCCCATGTTACCAAAACCCCATGTAACCAAAACCCCATGTTACCAAAACCCCATGTTACCCAAAACCCCATGTTACCCAAAGCCCATGTAACCAACACCCCATGTTACCCAAAGCCCCATGTTACCCAAAGCCCCATGTTACCCAAAGCCCCATGTTACCCAAAGCCCCATGTTACCCAAAGCCCCATGTTACCCAAAGCCCCATGTTACCCAGAACCCCATGTTACCCAGAACCCCATGTTTTCCAAAACCCCATGTTACCCAGAACCCCATGTTACCCAAAACCCCATGTTACCCAAAACCCCATGTTTCCTGGTGGTAAAAACCAAACTAAAAGGAATAATGGTGGTTGCAGTCACTCCTTTTAGATTTCTTCCAAGGTTCTAGAAAGATAAACTAATTCTGAACTTGTTATTAAAATTAGAACCACTTCAGGTTTGTCACATTTTAAACACCAGTCCACTGCTGACCATCGATTTAAAACACAAAACTGACCTAAGATCAGCATGTAGGGTCAGCTTCATTCTACTCCTACTCCGTCCCCTGGGCTGCTCTCTCCTCTCCCGGTCCAGCTTCAGCTCTGGAGCTCAGAGAGACCATCTCCATGGCATTGACATCAAGATCCATGCTGCTCACCCTGTTCACTCTCTTCTGCCTCCTGGTGGGCTAGGGAGACACAGCACCAACAGTCAGACATTTACTCTCCAGTATCTCCATTCTCTCTCCCTCCCTCTCCCCCTCACCCTCTCCCTCTCCCTCTAGTTTAAATGACTTGTAACGTCTGAGTAAATGTCTTTACCTTGTAGTACAGGTAGGAGGTGGTGATGGCTGTCAGTAGGAGCAGCAGCACTACAACGTGTCTGATGATGAAGGCTGGCAGAGGAGAGGCTGCAAACAGAAACACCTTTGATGAGGGGACTGATCATCATCACATAGATCTGTGGGAAATCTGTCAATGACAAAGTTATAAGTCTGGTTCATGTTCAGTTACCTGTGATGGTGAGGGAGAGGAGCTCACTCTCAGAGGAGAAGTTATGAGAGAAAACATAATTGTCATAAACACAGCTGTAGTTCCCTTGGTGGGAGTCATCTGCAGCAGGGAAGAGGAAGGCAGCAGAGTGATTGACAGCTGGCTGGGTCTGGGTTCTGTTGGAGCCGGTGAACGTGAGGAGGAAGGAGCCTCCTGGGTACTGTGGCTGAGTGGAGCAGGTGATGGTGAAGCTGTAGCCCCTGAACACCTCGGGCCCCTGGTGGCCCCTGGAGACCCCTCCCATTGAGTCAGTCAGGGAGATATCAGGCTGGACCAGGAGATCTGTAACAATAAAAGAGAAGAAGAAAAACCTCTTCAACTAGTTTCCTATAGATATGACAATAACATCAGCATGTAACAGTGCTAGCCACCCTCCCTCACAGGGCAACATGAGTAGTGGGCCTACAGTCACTGAGACAACATATGTTGATATCAGGCTTAAGCAGGACATCTGGAACAAGAGGAGAGAAAAAGAAAACGTAGCTCCTCAACTACTTTCCTCATTTAGATCTGACAATAACATAACATGTGACAGTGGTAGTGAGTAGAGACGTTCACTGAGATAACACTCAAATACAAAAGCATTCTGGGATATTTAACTTGTATTTCATTCCTACTTGACTGAGTGATCTATTTAGCAAAGCAGACTGACAAGCTAAACAGTCATCATGAGAGGTGCAGAGGAAGTTGTATGAATGAAGGAAATCAGTTGAATATAATTATAATATCTTGTTATTACCTGATCAGATCACTGTGAGTCCAGGAAGGAGATTATACATTCTGGAACACTCCCTCAGTGAAGATTCAGACCCATAACAGGAAGCTCCAAACCCTCTAGTGGTGGATCCAGGTATTACTGAAACAGTGGAGCCACAACCCAGCTGTCTACACACTACTGCAGCTACATCCTCCTGGTCCCTGTCCTCAGCTCCCACAATCCTCCACTCTCCCTGGTCGTACCGCTTCACTCCACCAGCACAGCGACTGCCTCCTCCCACCAGCCTCACATCATCAGGCTCTGAGAAAAGAAAAGAGAGAGACAGTAATCTTACTATTTTCTCACTAAAACACACCTATATTGTCTCTCATATTCTTCACTCCAGGTGAGAAACAATGTTGATTGAGTGACAAACTGTTTCTTACCTGAGCAGGTGAGTCCAACAGCATTACCAGGTAGGCAGGTGTTGTGTTTTCTGTCTGAGGTGTCACAGTCCAGGAGAAGGGACTCTTTGCCTTTACACTGGAACTCTTTATCCCAGGTCTGACCCTCACCTCCTCCATAGAGCCCCCCCTGTAGAGCTGCAGGAGCCCCACAGCCAAGCTCCCCACAGACTACCTCTGCATCCTGCCGGTCAAAGTCAGCTTCACACACTGAGGCCCAGGACTGATTGGACTTCACCTCCACTCTCCCAGAGCAGAGACCAGCTCCATCCACAAGACGCACAGACTCTGGAGAAAAAGAGTTGGTTGAACATGCAATCAGTTTTGTTGATGACACTGTCAAGGACTAAACACAAATATGTTGGATAAAAGATAGTAGTTTGCTATGTTTGATACTGTAAGAGGTAGAAATGGGTTCTTAGTCACTCAGGATCGGGTTGGGAATAATGCAGGCAGGAGACAGGAATAAGTTCACTTCACTTTATAGAAAATAAACAGCTGGACATCCATCAGACAGCTTCACTTCAGTACCATCTGAACTACAATGATCTGCCCATGAACATCTCCCATAAAGCAATATGACAAACACAAATATAATGTTTAAATACATCTGACATCTCTCCCTCTATTTAAATGAAATAAAAACACATAAAACATGATACATGGTAATATTGTATAATGTACAAATAAATCTCTCAATATGACCAGTCTCTTACCTGAACAGGTCACATGACGATAATATCCACCAAAACAGACACCAGGTCCTCCTCTGATGTCACACTGTCTAATAGAAGACTCATTTCCACTACATCTATATAGTGTGACTCCTCCTCTTCCATAATCAATCAGACGTCCTCTAGATTCAGCTACAACATTCCCACAGTCCAGCTCTCTACACACAACCTTAACATCTCTCATCATGCTCCACCACCTAGAACATAGACCCAACCACTCTCCTCTGGAGAAGACTTCCACTGTCCCAGAACAGGAAGTGGTCCCATCCACCAGTCTGACTGAGAGTTCAGCTGTAAACAGCAGAGAGGAAAACACAGTGGTGAGGACAGATGATGACAGTGATTCTGTTATTCTAACAGCAGTAATGCTTTGTGGTTGACAAGTATTAGTAGTTCCATAAAACACTACTTGTTATTAGGTTTTAGAATGGTTTGTATGGACACATGAATTTCTCCATGTGGGATAATAAAGTTGACTAATATTGAACTGTTATAATCACTGTAGATTTATACTCTACCTACCTGGTGGACTGACACTTTGAGCCTGGAGATCTGAGGAGAAAGAGAGAGAAAGAGACAGAGAGAAAGAGAGAAACAAAGGAGAATGGGAGGAGTCAGAGGAAGAGAGAAACAGAGGAGAAAGGGAGGAGTCAGAGGAAGAGAGAGACAGAGGAGAAAGGGAGGAGTCAGAGGAAGAGAGAGACAGAGGAGAAAGGGAGGAGTCAGAGGAAGAGAGAGACAGAGGAGAATGGGAGGAGTCAGAGGAAGAGAGAGACAGAGGAGAAAGGGAGGAGTCAGAGGAAGAGAGAGACAGAGGAGAAAGGGAGGAGTCAGAGGAAGAGAGAGACAGAGGAGAAAGGGAAGAGTCAGAGGAAGAGAGAGACAGAGGAGAAAGGGAGGAGTCAGAGGAAGAGAGAGACAGAGGAGAAATGGAGGAGTCAGAGGAAGAGAGAGACAGAGGAGAAAGGGAGGAGTCAGAGGAAGAGAGAGACAGAGGAGAAAGGGAGGAGTCAGAGGAAGAGAGAGACAGAGGAGAAAGGGAGGAGTCAGAGGAAGAGAGAGACAGAGGTTAAATGAACATCAACATGACCTTTCATGATGTGATGGGGAAGACAGGCTTATCATGAGGTTTCACATGTGTTTGGTTACATAGTGTCCAATGTTCTTCTGAGTGATAAAACAGCAAACATTAAGAGTGTTTACTTATCAGACCCACATATATAATAAATATACTACAATATACTATATTCATATGCTTTTAGTACTCACACAGGAATCATATCCTGTATGCAGGTCATGTGTTGTTTTGAGCCAGCAGTAAAAACACACTGACAGGACAGTTCCTCTTATGGCCACTAGGTGATAATCTGGTGTCACAGACGCAGGACTGTAGACTAGAAAGAAGTATTCTCCCAATTATCTCTCCTTTCTCCTAAAGTGTGCACTTGTTCACTTCCCTTCACTGAAAGGACTGGTACACTAAATATGTTGGAAACGGCCACTTGATAACAGAAGGTATAGTACTCTGAGTGCAATGATGGGAGACAAACAGTACCTCCTCTCCTCTCTCTTCTCTTCCTCTCCTCGCCCTCTCCTCTCCTTTTCTCAACTCTCCTCTTCTCCCCTTCTCCACCCTCTCCACTTCCTCCCCCTCTCCTCTCCTCCCCCTTCCCCTCTTCTCCCCTTCTCCTCTCCTCTTCTACTCCTCACCTCTTCTCCACCCCCTCCTCTTCTCTTCTCCTCTTTTCCCCCTCTCCTCTTCTCCCCCCTCTCCTCTACCTATCTTCTCCTCCCCCTCTCCTCTTCTCCACCTCTCCCCCCTCTCCTCTTCTCCACCTATCTTCTCCTCCCCCTCTCCTCTTCTCCCCCCTCTTCTCCTCTTCTCCCCCTCTTTACTCTTATTCTGCCCCACCTCATGTTATTCTCCTCTCCTCTCCTATTCTGCCCCCCTCCTCTTCTCTCCCTCTCTTCCCCCATTTCTCCTCTTCTCCCCCCTCTCCTCTCCTCACACTACATTGACACTCTCACACCAAACCCACACACATTCATAAACGACATAGACTACACACACACACACACACACACACACACACACACACACACACACACACACACACACACACACACACACACACACGCACACGCACACGCACGCACACGCACACACACACACACACTTTTACATTCATCATATACTTCTTCTGCTCTGTTCTTCATGTACATATCTACCTCAAATACCTTATTATTATCTATCCTGATGTCTAGTCACTTTACCCTGCCTTCATGTACATGTCTACCTCAAATACCTTATTATTATCTATCCTGATGTCTAGTCACTTTACCCTGCCTTCATGTACATATCTACCTCAAATACCTTATTATTATCTATCCTGATGTCTAGTCACTTTACCCTGCCTTCATGTACATATCTACCTCAAATACCTTATTATTATCTATCCTGATGTCTAGTCACTTTACCCTGCCTTCATGTACATATCTACCTCAAATACCTTATTATTATCTATCCTGATGTCTAGTCACTTTACCCTGCCTTCATGTACATATCTACCTCAAATACCTTATTATTATCTATCCTGATGTCTAGACACTTTACCCTGCCTTCATGTACATATCGACCTCAAATACCTAATTATTATCTATCCTGATGTCTAGTCACTTTACCCTGCCTTCATGTACATATCTACCTCAAATACCTTATTATTATCTATCCTGATGTCTAGACACTTTACCCTGCCTTCATGTACATATCTACCTCAAATACCTTATTATTATCTATCCTGATACCTAGTCACTTTACCCTGCCTTCATGTACATATCTACCTCTAATACCTTATTATCTATGCTGATGTCTAGTCACTTTACCCGGCCTTCATGTACATATCTACCTCAAATACCTTATTATTATCTATCCTGATGTCTAGTCACTTTACCCTGCTTTCATGTACATATCTACCTCAAATACCTTATTATTATCTATCCTGATGTCAAGTCACTTTACCCTGCCTTCATGTACATATCTACCTCAAATACCTTATTATGATCTATCCTGATGTCTAGTCACTTTACCCTGCCTTCATGTACATATCTACCTCAAATACCTTATTATTATCTATCCTGATGTCTAGTCACTTTACCCTGCCTTCATGTACATATCTACCTCAAATACCTTATTATTATCTATCCTGATGTCAAGTCACTTTACCCTGCCTTCATGTACATATCTACCTCAAATACCGTATTATTATCTATCCTGATGTCTAGTCACTTTACCCTGCCTTCATGTACATATCTACCTCAAATACCTTATTATTATCTATCCTGATGTCTAGTCACTTTACCCTGCCTTCATGTACATATCTACCTCAAATACCTTATTATTATCTATCCTGATGTCTAGTCGCTTTACCCTGCCTTCATGTACATACAGTGCATTAGGAAAGTATTCAGACCCCTTGTCTTTTCAAAATTTTGCTTCATTACATTCTTATTCTAAAATGTATTTAAAAACAATCTCCAACATCTGCCTGGTATTCAAGATAACACACAACATAGCAGCACCTCATTTGGTTTTCATCAACCTCAGACTTAAATAGCAGTGTTCCAAGAACCTCCACCAGGGGAACTGTAGAATCCTCAAACGGTCCACCACCTTCTCCCAAACTGCCTTCTCATACAAACCAATAAAGACATGGAATGGCCTGACCTCAACATGGATCTAGTCCAATCAGACGTGTCTCACCTCAACATGGATCTAGTCCAATCAGACGTGTCTCACCTGAACATGGATCTAGTCCAATCAGACGTGACTCACCTCAACATGGGTCTAGTCCAATCAGATGTGACTCACCTCAACATGGATCTAGTCCAATCAGACGTGACTCACCTCAACATGGATCTAGTCCAATCAGACGTGTCTCACCTCAAAATGGATCTAGTCCAATCAGACGTGTCTCACCTCAACATGGATCTCGTCCAATCAGACGTGTCTCACGTCAAAATGGATCTAGTCCAATCAGACGTGTCTCACTTCAACATAGATCTAGTCCAATCAGACGTGTCTCACCTCAACATGGATCTAGTCCAATCAGACGTGTCTCACCTCAAAATGGATCTAGTCCAATCAGACGTGTCTCACCTCAACATGGATCTAGTCCAATCAGACGTGTCTCACCTCAACATGGATCTAGTCCAATCAGATTTGACTCACCTCAACATGGATCTAGTCCAATCAGAGGTGTCTAACCTCACCATGGGTCTAGTCCAATCAGACTTGTCTCACCTCAACATGGATCTAGTCCAATCAGACGTGTCTATCTTCAACATAGATCTAGTCCAATCAGATGTGTCTCACCTAAACATGGATTTAGTCCAATCAGACGTGTCTCACCTCAACATGGATCTAGTCCAATCAGACGTGTCTCACCTAAAAATGGATCTAGTCCAATCAGACGTGTCTCACCTCAACATGGATCTAGTCCAATCAGACATTTCTCACCTCAACATAGATCTAGTCCAATCAGACGTGTCTCACCTCAACATGGATCTAGTCCAATCAGACGTGTCTCACCTCAACATGGATCTAGTCCAATCAGATGTGTCTCACCTCAACATAGATCTAGTCCAATCACACGTGTCTCACCTCAACATGGATCTAGTCCAATCAGACGTGTCTCACCTCAAAATGGATCTAGTCCAATCAGACGTGTCTCACCTCAACATGGATCTAGTCCAATCAGACGTGTCTCACCTCAACATGGATCTAGTCCAATCAGACGTGTCTCACCTCAACATGGATCTAGTCCAATTAGACGTGTCTCACCTCAACATGGATCTCGTTCAATCAGACGTGTCTCACCTCAACATGGATCTTGTTCAATCAGACATGTCTCACCTCAACATGGATCAAGTCCAATTAGACTTGACTCACCTCAAAATGGATCTAGTCCAATCAGACGTGTCTCACCTCAACATGGATCTAGTCCAATCAGACGTGTCTCACCTCAACATGGATCTAGTCCAATCAGACGTGTCTCACCTCAACATGGATCTAGTCCAATCAGACGTGTCTCACCTCAACATGGATCTAGTCCATTCAGACGTGTCTCACCTCAACATGGATCTCGTTCAATCAGACGTGTCTCACTTCAACATAGATCTAGTCCAATCAGACGTGTCTCACCTCAACATGGATCTAGTCCAATCAGACGTGTCTCACCTCAAAATGGATCTAGTCCAATCAGACGTGTCTCACCTCAACATGGATCTAGTCCAATCAGACGTGTCTCACCTCAACATGGATCTAGTCCAATCAGATTTGACTCACCTCAACATGGATCTAGTCCAATCAGAGGTGTCTCACCTCACCATGGGTCTAGTCCAATCAGACTTGTCTCACCTCAACATGGATCTAGTCCAATCAGACGTGTCTATCTTCAACATAGATCTAGTCCAATCAGATGTGTCTCACCTAAACATGGATTTAGTCCAATCAGACGTGTCTCACCTCAACATGGATCTAGTCCAATCAGACGTGTCTCACCTAAAAATGGATCTAGTCCAATCAGACGTGACTCACCTCAACATGGATCTAGTCCAATCAGACATTTCTCACCTCAACATAGATCTAGTCCAATCAGACGTGTCTCACCTCAACATGGATCTAGTCCAATCAGACGTGTCTCACCTCAACATGGATCTAGTCCAATCAGATGTGTCTCACCTCAACATAGATCTAGTCCAATCACACGTGTCTCACCTCAACATGGATCTAGTACAATCAGACGTGTCTCACCTCAAAATGGATCTAGTCCAATCAGACGTGTCTCACCTCAACATGGATCTAGTCCAATCAGACGTGTCTCACCTCAACATGGATCTAGTCCAATCAGACGTGTCTCACCTCAACATGGATCTAGTCCAATCAGACGTGTCTCACCTCAACATGGATCTAGTCCAATCAGACGTGTCTCACCTCAAAATGGATCTAGTCCATTCAGACGTGTCTCACCTCAACATGGATCTCGTTCAATCAGACGTGTCTCACCTCAACATGGATCTTGTTCAATCAGACATGTCTCACCTCAACATGGATCAAGTCCAATTAGACTTGACTCACCTCAAAATGGATCTAGTCCAATCAGACGTGTCTCACCTCAACATGGATCTAGTCCAATCAGACGTGTCTCACCTCAACATGGATCTAGTCCAATCAGACGTGTCTCACCTCAACATGGATCTAGTCCAATCAGACGTGTCTCACCTCAACATGGATCTAGTCCATTCAGACGTGTCTCACCTCAACATGGATCTCGTTCAATCAGACGTGTCTCACCTCAACATGGATCTTGTTCAATCAGACATGTCTCACCTCAACATGGATCAAGTCCAATTAGACTTGACTCACCTCAAAATGGATCTAGTCCAATCAGACGTGTCTCACCTCAACATGGATCTATTCCAATCAGACGTGTCTCACCTCGACATGGATCTAGTCCAATCAGACGTGTCTCACCTCAACATGGATCTAGTCCAATCAGACGTGTCTCACCTCAACATGGATCTAGTCCAATCAGACGTGTGTCACCTCAACATGGATCTAGTCCAATCAGACATGTCTTACCTCAACATGGATCTAGTCCAATCAGACGTGTCTCACCTCAACATGGATCTAGTCCAATCAGATGTGTCTCACCTCAACATGGATCTAGTCCAATCAGATGTGTCTCACCTCAACATGGATCTAGTCCAATCAGACGTGTCTCACCTAAAAAATGGATCTAGTCCAATCAGACGTGTCTCACCTCAAAATGGATCTAGTCCAATCAGACGTGTCTCACCTCAACATGGATCTAGTCCAATCAGACGTGTCTCACCTCAAAATGGATCTAGTCCATTCAGACGTGTCTCACCTCAACATGGATCTAGTCCAATCAGACGTGTCTCACCTCAACATGGATCTAGAAAATCAGATGTGTCTCACCTCAACATGGATCTACTCCAATCAGTTGTGACTCACCTCAACATGGATCTAGTCCAATCAGACATGTCTCACCTCAACATGGATCTAGTCCGATCAGACGTGTCTCACCTCAACATGGATCTATTCCAATCAGACGTGTCTCACCTCAACATGGATCTAGTCCAATCAGACGTGTCTCACCTCAACATGGATCTAGTCCAATCAGACGTGTCTCACCTCAACATGGATCTAGTCCATTCAGACGTGTCTCACCTCAACATGGATCTCGTTCAATCAGACGTGTCTCACTTCAACATAGATCTAGTCCAATCAGACGTGTCTCACCTCAACATGGATCTAGTCCAATCAGACGTGTCTCACCTCAAAATGGATCTAGTCCAATCAGACGTGTCTCACCTCAACATGGATCTAGTCCAATCAGACGTGTCTCACCTCAACATGGATCTAGTCCAATCAGATTTGACTCACCTCAACATGGATCTAGTCCAATCAGAGGTGTCTCACCTCACCATGGGTCTAGTCCAATCAGACTTGTCTCACCTCAACATGGATCTAGTCCAATCAGACGTGTCTATCTTCAACATAGATCTAGTCCAATCAGATGTGTCTCACCTAAACATGGATTTAGTCCAATCAGACGTGTCTCACCTCAACATGGATCTAGTCCAATCAGACGTGTCTCACCTAAAAATGGATCTAGTCCAATCAGACGTGACTCACCTCAACATGGATCTAGTCCAATCAGACATTTCTCACCTCAACATAGATCTAGTCCAATCAGACGTGTCTCACCTCAACATGGATCTAGTCCAATCAGACGTGTCTCACCTCAACATGGATCTAGTCCAATCAGATGTGTCTCACCTCAACATAGATCTAGTCCAATCACACGTGTCTCACCTCAACATGGATCTAGTCCAATCAGACGTGTCTCACCTCAAAATGGATCTAGTCCAATCAGACGTGTCTCACCTCAACATGGATCTAGTCCAATCAGACGTGTCTCACCTCAACATGGATCTAGTCCAATCAGACGTGTCTCACCTCAACATGGATCTAGTCCAATCAGACGTGTCTCACCTCAACATGGATCTAGTCCAATCAGACGTGTCTCACCTCAAAATGGATCTAGTCCATTCAGACGTGTCTCACCTCAACATGGATCTCGTTCAATCAGACGTGTCTCACCTCAACATGGATCTTGTTCAATCAGACATGTCTCACCTCAACATGGATCAAGTCCAATTAGACTTGACTCACCTCAAAATGGATCTAGTCCAATCAGACGTGTCTCACCTCAACATGGATCTAGTCCAATCAGACGTGTCTCACCTCAACATGGATCTAGTCCAATCAGACGTGTCTCACCTCAACATGGATCTAGTCCAATCAGACGTGTCTCACCTCAACATGGATCTAGTCCATTCAGACGTGTCTCACCTCAACATGGATCTCGTTCAATCAGACGTGTCTCACCTCAACATGGATCTTGTTCAATCAGACATGTCTCACCTCAACATGGATCAAGTCCAATTAGACTTGACTCACCTCAAAATGGATCTAGTCCAATCAGACGTGTCTCACCTCAACATGGATCTAGTCCAATCAGACGTGTCTAACCTCGACATGGATCTAGTCCAATCAGACGTGTCTCACCTCAACATGGATCTAGTCCAATCAGACGTGTCTCACCTCAACATGGATCTAGTCCAATCAGACGTGTGTCACCTCAACATGGATCTAGTCCAATCAGACATGTCTTACCTCAACATGGATCTAGTCCAATCAGACGTGTCTCACCTCAACATGGATCTAGTCCAATCAGATGTGTCTCACCTCAACATGGATCTAGTCCAATCAGATGTGTCTCACCTCAACATGGATCTAGTCCAATCAGACGTGTCTCACCTAAAAAATGGATCTAGTCCAATCAGACGTGTCTCACCTCAAAATGGATCTAGTCCAATCAGACGTGTCTCACCTCAACATGGATCTAGTCCAATCAGACGTGTCTCACCTCAAAATGGATCTAGTCCATTCAGACGTGTCTCACCTCAACATGGATCTAGTCCAATCAGACGTGTCTCACCTCAACATGGATCTAGAAAATCAGATGTGTCTCACCTCAACATGGATCTACTCCAATCAGTTGTGACTCACCTCAACATGGATCTAGTCCAATCAGACATGTCTCACCTCAACATGGATCTAGTCCGATCAGACGTGTCTCACCTCAACATGGATCTATTCCAATCAGACGTGTCTCACCTCAACATGGATCTAGTCCAATCAGACGTGTCTCACCTCAACATGGATCTAGTCCAATCAGACGTGTCTCACCTCAACATGGATCTAGTCCAATCAGACATGTCTCACCTCAACATGGATCTAGTCCAATCAGACGTGTCTCAGCTCAACATGGATCTAGTCCAATCAGACGTGTCTCACCTCAACATAGATCTAGTCCAATCAGACGTGATTCACGTCAACAACTTTTCTCTCCCCTCCCCTCCCCTCCTCTCTCCCCTCCCCTTCTCTCTCCACTCCCCTTTTCTCTCCCCTCCTCTCTCCCCTTCCCTTCTCTCTCCACTCCCCTTTTCTCTCCCCTCCCCTCCTCTCTCCCCTCCCCTTCTCTCTCCACTCCCCTTTTCTCTCCTCTCCCCTCCCCTCCTCTCTCCCCTCCCCTTCTCTCTCCACTCCCATTTCTCTCCCCTACCCCCTCTCTCTCTTTTTCTCTTCTCCACAAATATCCCCTACCCTTCTCTCTCTTTTTTTCTCTTCTCCACAAATTTCTCTCCCCTCCACCTCTCCACCCTCCCCTTCTCTCTTTTCTCTCCCCTACCCCCTCTCTCCCCTACCCTACTCTGTCCCCTCTCCTCCTCTCCTCCAACGCTCTCCTCTGCTCTCCCCACCCCTCCTCTCTCTTCCCTCTCACACTGCTCATCTCTCTCTCTCTTTCTCTCTCTCTTCCTGACATGTAGTGTTGGACCTGTTAATCTTGACTCAGCTCATAGACCTCTATCATCTACACCCCTCCCTTCTCCTACTCTAACATAACACCAATATAATACATACTCTCATTCATTTACATAGAGACAGATACAATCAATCATTGACACACTGAATATACAACAGTCAGATGCATGACACCATCACAACTTAACTGACATTAGTGCCTGTCCCCAGATGGACAGTTAGGCTACAGTAAAGTACATTTACAGGTGATCACATCATTGTCCTGCTTTGAGACACATTTTTACTGTCTGCTTCCAGTTGCATGTTATTTTACTAGCCCTGCAAATGGGAATATATCTTACAATATCAGAACATGTCTCAGTAACTGTCACAAGTGTATATCAACATAACAGCATCATACCTGTGCTCCAGAATAGGGTCATCAGTACCACTGCATATATCATATCTGTCTCTAACTGGGGCTCCACTGAGCGAAACAAGACAACTGTCATGAAGAGAGGACTGAAGAGTGAGAAATACTGCTCGGCTATATGACTTCTATCTCATTACTTCCTGACTTCTATGATGTGACAAACTTTTAAGCAGATAAGATCAGTTAAACCCACCAACCTACAGGAAACACTGACATTAGAAAAACTCCACAGGAAACTGCTGGCAGAGCAGCAACATTTCACATAGTGTGTCCTATAATATTACTGCTAACTTTCTACTGCTTGAGTTCACCTCTTATAGAATATTGGCTTAATGTTCCAGCACCTCAATATAAACAGTACCAGCACCCAAAATGAGTACTGATGAGGTCTCATGTTAGAGCAGGAGAAGGGGGATGTGGTGTAGAAGCTAGAGGTCTGTTACCCAAGTCAACTCAACAAGCCTGATGCTATATGTCAGGGTCAGGCTGGGCTGGGACAAGAGAGGAACAGGTTACTGGTTATGATGACATCACTGGTGAGAAGTCAGTGATACAAATATATTCAGTTGGTTTAATTGTCAGTCTCTCTCTTCCTCCTCCCTTGTATCATTCTACCAACCCAGTCTGTCAGTGAGGAAGTGTCACGTTCGTCGTATACATAATGAGCGGACCAAGGCGCAGCGTGAGTAGAGTTCCACATATTTATTAAAGTTAACCTTCAAAAAACAACAAAGAATAAACCAACGTGAAGTTCGTAGCGCACATAGCACTAAACCAAAACGAAACAATATCCCACAAACACAGGTGGGAAAAGGACCACACTAAGTATCATCCCCAATTAGAGACAACGATCATCAGCTGCCTCCAATTGGGATCCATACTCACACCAACATAGAAATTCAAGACTAGAACACCACCTAGTCACGCTCTGACCTATTGCACCATAGAGAACCCCGAGGACTCTCTATGGTCAGGGCGTGACAGTAAGTCCTATCTCTCTCATCTCTCTCCCTCCTCCCGTCTCCTTCTACCAACTCAGTCTGTCAGTAAGAACTAAACTCAGCAAAAAAAGAAACGTCCCCTCACTGTCAACTGCGTTTATTTTCAGCAAACTTAACATGCGTAAATATTTGTATGAACATAACAAGATTCAACAACTGAGACATAAACTGAACAAGTTCCACAGACATGTGACTAACATAAATTGAATAATGTGTCCCTAAACAAAGGGGGGAGGGGATCAAAATCAAAAGTCACAGTCAGTATCTGGTGTGGCCACCAGCTGCATTAAGTACTGTAGTGCATCTCCTCCTCATGGACTGCACCAGATTTACTAGTTCTTGCTGTGAGATGTTACCCCACTCTTCCACCAAGGCACCTGCAAGTTCCCAGACATTTCATTTCCCAGACATGACCTAGCCCTCACCCTCCGATCCAACAGGTCCCAGACATGCTCAGTGGGACTGAGATCCGGGCTCTTCGCTGGCCATGGCAGAACACTGATATTCCTGTCTTGCAGGAAATCATTTACAGAACGAGCAGTACGGCTGGTGGCATTGTCAAGCTGGAGGGTCATGTCAGGATGAGCCTGCAGGAAGGGTACCACATGAGGGAGGAGGATGTCTTCCCTGTAACGCACAGCATTGAGTTTGCCTGCAATGACAACAAGCTCAGTCCGATGATGCTGTGACACACCGCCCCAGACCATGACGGACCCTCCACCTCCAATCGATCCCGATCCAGAGTACAGGCCTCGGTGTAAACGCTCATTCCTTCCTCACCCCTGGTGAGACAAAACAGCGACTTGTCAGTGAAGAGCACATTTGCCAGTCCTGTCTGGTCCAGCGACGGTTGGTTTGTGCCCATAGGCGACGTTGTTGCCGGTGATGTCTGGTGAGGACCTGCGTTACAACAGGCCTACAAGCCCTCAGTCCAGCCTCTCTCAGCCTATTGCGCATAGTCTGAGCACTGATGGAGGGATTGTGCATTCAAACCAAAATCAAATCAAATCAATTTTTATTTGTCACATACACATGGTTAGCAGATGTTAATGCGAGTGTAGCGAAATGCTTGTGCTTCTAGTTCCGACAATGCAGTAATAACCAACAAGTAATCTAACCTAACAATTCCACAACTACTACTTTATACACACAAGTGTAAAGGGATAAAGAATATGTACATAAAGATATATGAATGAGTGATGGTACAGAACGGCATAGGCAAGATGCAGTAGATGGTATAGAGTACAGTATATACATATGAGATGAGTAATGTAGGGTATGTAAACATAAAGTGGCATAGTGATACATGTATTACATAAAGATGGCAAGATGCAGTAGATGATATAGAGTACAGTATATACATATACATATGAGATGAGTAATGTAGGGTATGTAAACATTATATTAAGTGGCATTGTTTAAAGTGGCTAGTGGTAAATGTTTACATAATTTCCATCAATTCCCATTATTAAAGTGGCTGGAGTTGAGTCAGTATGTTGGCAGCGGCCACTAAATGTTAGTGGTGGCTGTTTAACTGTCTGATGGCCTTGAGATAGAAGCTGTTTTTCAGTCTCTCGGTCCCTGCTTTGATGCACCTGTACTGACCTCGCCTTCTGGATGATAGCAGGGTGAACAGGCAGTGGCTTGGGTGGTTGTTGTCCTTGATGATCTTTATGGCCTTCCTGTGACATCGGGTGGTGTAGGTGTCCTGGAGGGCAGGTAGTTTGCCCCCGGTGATGCGTTGTGCAGACCTCACTACCCTCTGGAGAGCCTTACGGTTGTGGGCGGAGCAGTTGCCGTACCAGGCAGTGATACAGCCCGACAGGATGCTCTCGATTGTGCATCTGTAGAAGTTTGTGAGTGCTTTTGGTGACAAGCCACATTTCTTCAGCCTCCTGAGGATCCTGGTGTATATCGGGCAGTTGCTGTTGCCATCCTGTATCTGTCCCACAGGTGTGATGTTTGGTTGTACCGATCCTGTGCAGATGTTGTTACACGTGGTCTGCCACTGCGAGGACGATCAGCTGTCCGTTCTGTCTCCCTGCAGCGCTGTCTTAGGCGTCTCACAGTACGGACATTGCAATTTATTGCCCTGGCCACTTCTACTGTCCTCATGCCTCCTTGCAGCATGCCTAAGAGACGTTCAGGAAGATGAGCAGGGACCCTGGGCATCTTTCTTTTGGTGTTTTTCACAGTATGTTGAAAGGCCTCTTTAGTGTCCTAAGTTTTCATAACTGTGACCTTAATTGCCTACCGTCTGTAAACTGTTAGTGTCTTAACGTCCGTTACACAGGTGCATGTTTATTCATTGTTTTTGGTTCATTGAATAAGCATGGGAAACAGTGTTTATACCCTTTACAATGAAGATCTGTGTAGTAATTTGGATTTTTACAAATTATCTCTGAAAGACAGGGTCCTGAAAAAGGGACATTTATTTTTTTGCTGAGTTTCTCTCTCCCATCTCTCTCCCTTCTCCCTTGTCTCCTTCTCTCAACCCAGTCTGTCAGTAAGTCCTATTATTCTCTCTCATCTCTCTTCCTTCTCCCTTGTCTCCTTCTCACAATCCAGTCAGTCAGTTAGTCCTATCATTCTCTCTCATTCTCCTCCCGTGTCTCCTTCTCCCAAACCAGTCTGTCAGTAAGTCCTATCATTCTCTCTCTCCTCTCCCTCCCCCTCCTGAGAAATACTGCTAGGCTATATGACTTCTATCTCATTACTTCCTTACTTCTATGATGTGACAAACTTTTAAGCAGATACGATCAGTTAAACCCACCTACCTACAGGAAACACTGGCATTAGAAAAACTCCACAGGAAACTGCTGGCAGAGCAGCAACGTTTCACATAGTGTGTCCTATAATATCACCTCTAACTTTCTACTGCTTGAGTTCACCTCTTATAGAATATTGGCTTAATGTTCCAGCACCTAAATATAAACAGTACCAGTACCCAAAATGAGTACTGATGAGGTCTCATGTTAGAGCAGGAGAAGGGGGGATGTGGTGTAGAAGCTAGAGGTCTGTTACCCAAGTCAACTCAACAGGCCTGATGCTATATGTCAGGGTCAGGCTGGGCTGGGACAAGAGAGGAAAAGGTTACTGGTTATGATGACATCACTGGTGAGAAGTCAGTGAATAAAAGATGAAGGGGAGAGGAAGGAGAAGAGGAGATGGAGGAGAGGGGGAGAGAGAAGAGGAGGAGAAAGGGAGAGGAGGTACTGTTTGTCTCCCACCGTTCCACTCAGAGGACTCTACCTTCTGTTATCAAGTGGGCGTTTCCACTATATTTAGTTTACCAGTCATTTCAGTGAAGGGAACAAGTGCACACTTTAGGAGAAAGGAGAGATAATTGGGGCAATGCTTCTCTTTAGTCTTCAGTCCTGCGTCTGTGACACCAGATTATCACCTAGTGGCCATAAGAGGAACTATCCTGTCAGTGTGTTTTTACTGCTGGCTCAAAACAACACATGACCTGCATACATGATATGATTCATGTGTGAGTACTAAAAGCATATGAATACGGTTTATTATAGTATATTTATTATATATGTGGATCTGATAAGTAAACACTCTTAATGTTTGCTGTTTCATCACACAGAAGAACATTGGACACTATGTAACCAAACACATGTGAAACCTCATGATATGAGTGATAAGAAGTGTTTAAAAAGATGAGTTCTGAACCCTGTAGACTACTGCACTACTTCTGAAGAAGACCAGAGTCACTTCAGAATGAAGACTGCTATAGTTCTGACGGTGTTGCTGTTCTGTCTGTCTGGGGCCTGGACTCAGGGAGAGAGTGGAGGAGTGACTAGTAGTTCTGTCTGTCTGGGGCCTGGACTCAGGGAGAGAGTGGAGGGGTGACTAGTAGTTCTGTCTGTCTGTCTGGGGCCTGGACTCAGGGAGAGAGTGGAGGGGTGACTAGTAGTTCTGTCTGTCTGTCTGTCTGGGGCCTGGAGTCAGGGAGAGAGTGGAGGGGTGACTAGTAGTTCTGTCTGGGGCCTGGACTCAGGGAGAGAGTGGAGGGGTGACTAGTAGTTCTGTCTGTCTGTCTGTCTGGGGCCTGGACTCAGGGAGAGAGTGGAGGGGTGACTAGTAGTTATGTCTGTCTGTCTGTCTGGGTCCTGGACTCAGGGAGAGAGTGGAGGGGTGACTAGTAGTTCTGTCTGTCTGTCTGTCTGTCTGTCTGTCTGTCTGTCTGTCTGTCTGTCTGTCTGTCTGTCTGTCTGTCTGTCTGTCTGTCTGTCTGTCTGTCTGTCTGTCTGTCTGTCTGTCTGTCTGTCTGTCTGTCTGTCTGTCTGTCTGTCTGTCTGTCTGTCTGTCTGTCTGTCTGTCTGTCTGTCTGTCTGTCTGTCTGTCTGTCTGTCTGTCTGTCTGTCTGTCTGTCTGTCTGTCTGTCTGGGTCCTGGACTCAGGAAGAGAGTGGAGGGGTGACTAGTAGTTCTGTCTGTCTGTCTGTCTGTGGCCTGGACTCAGGGAGAGAGTGGAGGGGTGACTAGTAGTTATGTCTGGGGCCTGGACTCAGGGAGAGAGTGGAGGGGTGACTAGTAGTTCTGTCTGTCTGTCTGTCTGTCTGTCTGTCTGTCTGTCTGTCTGTCTGGGTCCTGGACTCAGGAAGAGAGTGGAGGGGTGACTAGTAGTTCTGTCTGTCTGTCTGTCTGTCTGTCTGTCTGTCTGTCTGTCTGTCTGTCTGTCTGTCTGTCTGTCTGTCTGTCTGTCTGTCTGTCTGTCTGTCTGTCTGTCTGTCTGTCTGTCTGTCTGTCTGTCGCCTGGACTCAGGGAGAAAGTGGAGGGGTGACTAGTAGTTCAAATCAAATGTATTTATAAAGCCCTTCTTACATCAGCTGATATCTCAAAGTGCTTATCAGAAACCCAGCCTAAAACCCCAAACAGCAAGCAATGCAGGTGTAGAAGCACGGTGGCTAGGAAAAACTCCCTAGAATAGCCAGAACCTAGGAAGAAACATAGAGAGGAACCAGGCTATGAGGGGTGGCTAGTCCTCTTCTGGCTGTGCCGGGTGGAGATTATAACAGAACATGGCCAAGATGTTCAAATGTTCATAGATGACCAGCAGGGTCAAATAATATTAATCACAGTGGATGTCGAGGGTGCAACATGTCAGCACCTCATGAGAAAATGTCAGTTGGCTTTTCGTAGCCGATCATTCAGAGTTTCTCTACCACTCCTGCTGTCTCTAGAGAGTTGAAAACAGCAGGTCTGGGACAGGTAGCACGTCCGGTGAACAGGTCAGGGTTCCATAGCCGCAGGCAGAACAGTTGAAACTGGAGCAGCAGCACGGCCAGGTGGACTGGGGACAGCAAGGAGTCATCAGACCAGGTAGTCCTGTGGCATGATCCTAGGGCTCAGGTCCTCCAAGAGAGAGAAAAAAAGAGAGAAAGAAAGAGAGAATTAGACAGAGCATACTTAAATTCACACAGGACACCGGATAAGACAGCAAAAATAATCCAGATATAACAGACTGAACCTAGCCCCTCGACACATAAACTACTGCAGCATAAATACTGGAGGCTGAGACAGGAGCGGTCGGGAGACACTGTGGCCCCATCCGACGATACCCCTGTACAGGGCAAAACAGGCAGGATATAACTGCCAATGTTCTGTCTGTCTGTCTGCAAGCCAGCCAGCCAGACAGCCAGCCAGCCAGACAGCCAGCCAGCCATCTGCAGTATACACACTATATCACCAAAAGTATGTGGACACCTGCTCATCAAACATCTCATTCCAAAATCATGGGCATTTGCATGGAGTTGGTCCCCCCCGTTGCTGCTATAACAGCCTCCACTCTTCTGGGAAGGCTTTCCACTAGATGTTGGAACATTGCTGCGGGGACTTTCTTCCATTCAGCCACAAGAGCATTAGTGAGGTCGGGCACTGATGTTGGGCGATTAGGCCTGGCTCGCAGTCGGCGTTCCACTTCATCCCAAAGGCGTTCGACGTTGTTGAGGTCAGGGCTTGTGAAGTTCTTCCACACCGATCTCGACTAACCATTCATGTATGGAACTCGATTTGCGTACAAGGATATTGTCATGCTGAAACAGGAAAGGGCCTTCCCCAAGCTGTTGCCACAAAGTTGGAAGCACAGATTCCTCTAGAATGTCATTCTATGCTGTAGCATTGAGATTTCCCTTCACTGGAACTAAGGGGCATAGCCCGAACCATGAAAAACAACCCCAGACCATTATTCCTCCTCCACCAAACTTTACAGTTGGCACAATGCATTGGGGCAGGTAGCATTCTCCTGGCATCCGCCAAACCCAGATTAGTCCGTCGGATTGCTAGAAGGTGAAGCATAATTCCTCACTCCAGAGAATACGTTTCCACTGCTCCAGAGTCCAATGGCAGCTAGCTTTACACCACTTAAGCCTACACTTGGCATTGCACATGGTGATCTTAGGTTTGTATGCAGCTGCTCGGCCATGGAAACCCATTTCATGAAGCTCCTGACAAACAGTTTATTGTGCTGATGTTGCTTCCAGAGGCAGTTTGGAACTTGTTAGTGAGTGTTGCAACCAAGTACAGATGATTTTTACACGTTACACGCTTCAGCACTCGGCGGTCCCATTCTGTGAACATGTGTGGCCCACTACTTCTTGGCTGAGCCGTTGTTGGTCCTAGATGTTTCCACTTCTCAGTAACAGCACTTACAGTTGACCGGGGAAGCTCTAGCACAGGGGTGTCAAAGTCAAATGGACGGAGGGCCAAATAAAAAATTTAGCTACAAGCCGAGGGCCGGACTGTTCGAATGTTCATTGAAAAATTTTTAAATGACGCATATAGTCTAGTGAACCTAATTGAACCTACTGAAAACCTAACAAATATATTCCATTTCGTCTCGGAGTTGTGTTGTGTCTTTCCCTTTGCTGTCCAAGAACAGACAAATCTCCTCACGAAGCTCGAAACATCTTTGAAGCACCTTTCCCTGGCTTAGCCATCGCACCTCTGTGTGATAAGGCAAATCACCATGCTCCGTTTCTAACTCCGTCAGAAATGCCTTGAACTGGCGGTGATTCAAACCTTTGGCTCTGATAAAGTTAACTGTGCGCGTGATGATGCTCATTACATGCTCCATTTTCAAGGCTTTACCGCACAACGCTTCCTGGTGTATGATACAATGATAAGCTGTCAGCTCACCTGTCGCGTTTTCCTCTTGCATCTTTTCCCGTATCTTCGCCACCAGTCCGCTCCTGTGTCCACACATCGCAGGTGCTCCGTCGGTTGTCAAACCCACGAGTTTTTCCCAAGGCAGCTCCATCTCATTTACACATCTTGACACCTCTTCATACAAATCATGCCCCGTAGTTGTGCCATGCATAGGACGTAAAGCCAAAAACTCCTCTGTCACGCTTAGGCTGGAGTCCACTCCGCGGATGAAAATTGACAACTGGGCAATGTCAGAAATGTCGGTGCTCTCATCCACAGCCAAGGAATATGCAATGAAATCTTTTCCCTTTTTCACAAGCTGCTCTTTTAGATTGATGGACAACTGGTCTACTCTCTCGGCAATGGTGTTTCTGCTCAGACTCACATTTAAAAAGAGTTGCCTTTTTTCTGGGCAAACTTCGTCACAAACTTTAATCATGCAGTTTTTGATGAAATCCCCCTCCGTAAATGGCCGGGCTGATTTAGCGATCTCTTCTGCCAAAATAAAACTGGCCTTGACAGCAGCCTGGCCTTGTGATTTGGCTTTTTTGAACAGAGCCTGTCGAGATTTGAGGCCTCGTTTTAATTCCTCTGCCTTTTGTAGCCTTTGTTCCATGTCCATATTCTTGTTTTTGTCCGCGTGTTTCGTTTCATAATGTCGTCTCAGATTATACTCTTTCAGTACCGCCACACTTTCTCCACACAGAAGACACACAGGTTTTCCAGCTACCTCCGTGAACATATACTCCGACTCCCACCTTGTTTGAAACCCCCGGTTCTCAGTGTCCACCTTCCGTTTTGCCATTTTTGATGGGTATCTGAAAGTTAATTTTACTGTGATGCTGACCTACTGCTGTGCCAATAAATATTGAAATGAAGCAGCCTACTGCTCGGTGCGTCACCGTTGCATTGTGGGAAATGTAGTATTGGTGCGTGTAAAAGATCTGCGGGCTGCCGGCTTGCTGCGGTCTGCGGGCCGGTTCTAATAATAAATCAAGATCATCCCAGGGGCCGTAAAAAACCTTCTCGCGGGCCGGATGTGGCCCGCGGGCCTTGACTCTGACATATGTGCTCTAGCAGGTCAGAAACTTGACAAACTGACTTGTTGGAAAGGTGCCATCCTATGACGGTGCCACGTTGAAAGTTACTGAGATCTTCAGTAAAGCCATTCTACTGCCACTTGTTTGGTTACTACATGATTTCATATGTGTTATTTCATAGTTTCAATGTCTCCACTATTATTCTACAATGTAGACAATAGTTAAAACTGATCCTAGATCTGTACAATGTAGACAATAGTTAAAATAAAGAAAAAACATTGAATTTGTAGGTGTGTCCAAACAATTGACCGGTACTGTATATGCATTGTGGAGGTGAACTGGTCCTAGATCTGTACAAAGGCATAACATCTACAGCAGGAACAACTGTCTGTGTTAGAGAACATATAAAACAAACTGATCCTAGATCTGTGCAAAGGCATAACATCTACAGCAGGAACAACTGTCTGTGTTAGAGAACATATAAAACGAACTGATCCTAGATCTGTACAAAGGCATAACATATACAGCAGGAACAACTGTCTGTGTTAGAGAACATATAAAACGAACTGATCCTAGATCTGTACAAAGGCATAACATCTACAGCAGGAACAACTGTCTGTGTTAGAGAACATATAAAACGAACTGATCCTAGATCTGTGCAAATGCATAACATCTACAGCAGGAACAACTGTCTGTGTTAGAGAACATATAAAACGAACTGATCCTAGATCTGTACAAAGGCATAACATCTACAGCAGGAACAACTGTCTGTGTTAAAAGGCCCAGCTGGATTTAAAATTACGTATTTGAATGTCAAATGATTTGTTTGTCAGTACAAGACAGGGTCTGTGGAGGCTTGGCCTATTAGTGGTAGATTTTTGGAGGGACCCTTGTCCCTACAGCCAATCAGTGAGCAGCTTCCCTTCCCCTACATCTCAGGCAGTTCTGTTACTCACAACACCCCCCTGCTTTCCTCAACAATGGAACAGCTTCCCTTCCCCTACATCTCAGGCAGTTCTGTTACTCACAACACTCCCCCTGCTTTCCTCAACAATGGAACAGCTTCCCTTCCCCTACATCTCAGGCAGTTCTGTTACTCACAACACTCCCCCTGCTTTCCTCAACAATGGAACAGCTTCCCTTCCCCTACATCTCAGGCAGTTCTGTTACTCACAACACTCCCCCTGCTTTCCTCAACAATGGAACAGCCCACTGAGCTAAAGCCTTGGCATTACAAATATGTTTTAAAGGAGCGGGACATTTTTTACAATGAGGAAATAATATGTCATGTTTTACACGTACCTCAGCCAGCATTGTGAATGGTGTCTTATGCAGTTGCCGATGCAGTAAATCTAATACTTAGGTGTTTTTAGTCATGCATGAAAGGTCTGCGGTGATTCCGTGGTTATAAGTTACTGACCTTGGAATACATTTCCGACCATGCTGGCAGGGTCTGAATCAAACCCAATGACCACCTGGCACACTGACAGGGTCTGAATCAAACCCAATGTCCACCTGACACACTGACAGGGTCTGAATCAAACCCAATGACCACCTGGCACACTGACAGGGTCTGAATCAAACCCAATGTCCACCTGGCACACTGACAGGGTCTGAATCAAACCCAATGTCCACCTGGCACACTGACAGGGTCTGAATCAAACCCAATGTCCACCTGGCACACTGACAGGGTCTGAATCAAACCCAATGTCCACCTGACACACTGACAGGGTCTGAATCAAACCCAATGTCCACCTGGCACACTGACAGGGTCTGAATCAAACCCAATGTCCACCTGGCACACTGACAGGGTCTGAATCAAACCCAATGTCCACCTGGCACACTGACAGGGTCTGAATCAAACCCAATGTCCACCTGGCACACTGACAGGGTCTGAATGTTAAGGGGAGGGACGATTGGTCAAGAGGGTGATGATTATTGTTGTTCTACTGCCTGATTGTTAAAAAAAGCTTTGTTAAAGAACAAGAAGGCCTGCACACTGTTTACAAAAGCTTTGTTTAATCAGCACAACAGTTTTCAGCTGTGCTATCATTATTGCAAAAGGGTTTTCTAATGATCAATTAGCATTTTAAAATGATAAACTTGGATTAGCTAACACAACATGCCATTGTAACACAGGAGTGATGGTAACTGATAATGGGCCTCTGTACGCCTATGTAGATATTCCATAAAACAATCAGTCGTTTCCAGCTACAATAGTCATTTACAACATAAACAATGTCTAAACTGTATTTCTGATCAATTTGAATGTATTTTATTGGACAAAAAATGTGATGTTCTTTCAAAAACAAGGACATTTCTAAGTGACCCCAAACTTTTGAACGGTAGTGTACATCTACATGATGTATTGTTACACCATGTAGGAGCAGTATAGACCTAGTCTGTTCATTATATACATCTACATGATGTATTGTTACACCATGTAGGAGCAGTATAGACCTAGTCTGTTCATTATATACATCTACATGATGTATTGTTACACCATGTAGGAGCAGTATAGACCTAGTCTGTTCATTATATACATCTACATGATGTATTGTTACACCATGTAGGAGCAGTATAGACCTAGTCTGTTCATTATATACATCTACATGATGTATTGTTACACCATGTTGGAGCAGTATAGACCTAGTCTGTTCATTATATACATCTACATGATGTATTGTTACACCATGTAGGAGCAGTATAGACCTAGTCTGTTCATTATATACATCTACATGATGTATTGTTACACCCTGTAGGAGCAGTATAGACCTAGTCTGTTCATTATATACATCTACATGATGTATTGTTACACCATGTAGGAGCAGTATAGACCTAGTCTGTTCATTATATACATCTACATGATGTATTGTTACACCCTGTAGGAGCAGTATAGACCTAGTCTGTTCATTATATACATCTACATGATGTATTGTTACACCCTGTAGGAGCAGTATAGACCTAGTCTGTTCATTATATACATCTACATGATGTATTGTTACACCATGTAGGAGCAGTATAGACCTAGTCTGTTCATTATATACATCTACATGATGTATTGTTACACCATGTAGGAGCAGTATAGACCTAGTCTGTTCATTATATACATCTACATGATGTATTGTTACACCATGTAGGAGCAGTATAGACCTAGTCTGTTCATTATATACATCTACATGATGTATTGTTACACCATGTAGGAGCAGTATAGACCTAGTCTGTTCATTATATACATCTACATGATGTATTGTTACACCATGTAGGAGCAGTATAGACCTAGTCTGTTCATTATATACATCTACATGATGTATTGTTACACCATGTAGGAGCAGTATAGACCTAGTCTGTTCATTATATACATCTACATGATGTATTGTTACACCATGTAGGAGCAGTATAGACCTAGTCTGTTCATTATATACATCTACATGATGTATTGTTACACCATGTAGGAGCAGTATAGACCTAGTCTGTTCATTATATACATCTACATGATGTATTGTTACACCATGTTGGAGCAGTATAGACCTAGTCTGTTCATTATATACATCTACATGATGTATTGTTACACCATGTAGGAGCAGTATAGACCTAGTCTGTTCATTATATACATCTACATGATGTATTGTTACACCATGTAGGAGCAGTATAGACCAACAGTAGCTGGCTACTTATTTAGATTTAGTTTGACCTAATGAAACTGCCTTAAATGTGCTGTAGTAAAATAAAATGTATTCGCACTAATCAATCAACACATTCCTGTCTTTGTATGTCTCAATATAATAGCATTATTTAATGAAATCCATTTCCTCAACTGCATTTCCCACTCCAGTTGGCAGACGGCGATGTTTCTATCTGCATTTCCCACTCCAGTCAGCAGACGGCGATGTTGCTATCTGCATTTCCCACTCCAGTCAGCAGAGCCAGCGATGCTGCTATCGTGACGTATAATGTAGTGGACGGTTCTTCAAAAACAACAAGTCAACCACCTCGGTAGCTTGCTAGCCAACGTAGCCGAAAGATTCAAGCTGTTTTTACGCTTTCGGTGTATATTAGCTGCTGTGTTTTAGACACACTTCTATCGTATATACTTGTTAGCCTATTTAATTTAATGTTACGTTATTTTTTATTAGTCAGATATAGTAGCTGGCTGGTTAAATTAACACTAGCTTAGTCGCTAATGATAGCTAGCTAGCTAATATCCCCGAACATGAGGTCAGTAAGCTTCTCCCCTCCTGCTAAATAAGAGGTCTGCTGGACGGAGGAAGAAGCTCTGGGGCTGAACATTGTAGTGAAAGAGGAGAAGGAAGAGGAGGATGTCACCGTTAAAAAAATAAATTGAGGGCGAGGCTGTTACAGTGAAAGAGGTTACAGTGAAAGAGGAGGAAGACGCGTTCACAGTGAGAGGAGGATGAGAAAGAGGATGCCGTTTTTGTCGTGAAGAAGGAAGGGGAGATTTCTGTCACATTGAAAGATGAAGGGGTGGAGATAGGAGATCTGATTTACAGCAGTAAGTACCGCCTTAAATTGGGTTTTCACTTTGGATATTCGGAGTTGGCTCGTCAATACCTCATCAAGGGAGGGCCCTGGGATAATGACTGATATGTCTAGAATCAGACGACGTAGAGAGCAAGCTACCCCTTGTTTTCTCCGTTCCGTTTCCAAAAAGTGACTTAACATATATATTTGAGAAGGGTCTATCTGGGGGCCACGGCATGTAGTGATTTTAATGTAGTTATGATTTACTACACACAGTGCCCCCCAATAGTGCCATGCGAGAGTTGGGTTGGCTACACCAACGATTATGGATATACTGACAATAAGTCTCTGCCCTATCAAGCGGAGTCGTTGTCCACAAAGCGGCACTGTGGGTTGTCTAGCTCCCGCCTATCCTTTCTTTGGATTGGTGGATCTTATTATTATTGTTATCTATTGTTTATATTCTATGAGGGTTGTTGTCGTCAACCGCCTGTATTCAATGGAGAGAGATGCTAAGCTACTAGCATGAATATGCATAGCGATCTGGAGACAACTCCTATAGTGTTTTTTTTATCAAAGTTGTCGTTATGTCACGTGTCCACATAACAATTTAAGAATTACGACACTTCTGTTAGATCAAGTAAACCTCACGTAGCAAATAAGCCATTCATTTTGTTGTTGACCAAATTCAACACTTTCCACATTGGGTTGATAATTGTTTCCACTAGAGAGACAACCAATTGGGTACAACCTACTGTAACCTACTGACATGACCTAGAGAGAGAACCAATTGGGTACAACCTACTGTAACCTACTGACACGACCTAGAGAGAAAACCAATTGGGTACAACCTACTGTAACCTACTGACATGACCTAGAGAGAAAACCAATTGGGTACAACCTACTGTAACCTACTGACATGACCTAGAGAGAGAACCAATTGGGTACAACCTACTGTAACCTACTGACATGACCTAGAGAGAGAACCAATTGGGTACAACCTACTGTAACCTACTGACATGACCTAGAGAGAGAACCAATTGGGTACAACCTACTGTAACCTACTGACACGACCTAGAGAGAGAACCAATTGGGTACAACCTACTGTAACCTACTGGCATGACCTAGAGAGAGAACCAATTGGGTACAACCTACTGTAACCTACTGACACGACCTAGAGAGAGAACCAATTGGGTACAACCTACTGTAACCTACTGGCATGACCTAGAGAGAAAACCAATTGGGTACAACCTACTGTAATTGCATGAGAAAATAATGGTACCAGTCAAAAGTCTCCATGACTCTGCCGTTGTGCTGTAGAATTTGTGAATTTTGTCGCTTGTATAATAAGGGACTATCATTTGTCCCAACATGGTCACAGACTTTGATAAAGACTATCAAAAGTTTTTCCACAGTTTGAGATCGACTGAGTTTTTTTAATGGGGTTTCTCCCTGTGCACCTGCCAATGTAAATCCATTGAACGAGACAAGTTACCAGACAGGACATATTGCTGATGCTCTTCCTATTGATAACCTGAATGACAATTAACTTGTGGGTGGTGGTCGTGATGACGGCCTATTCGATGACGTCCATCGGGATTCCCCCCCAAAGAAGAAGACGCTCTGAATTGATCACTGGAGTCAGATGTGAAGGAGGAGGTTGATCATCAGGAGTCAGATGTGAAGGAGGAGGTTGATCACCAGGAGTCAGATGTGAAGGAGGAGGTTGATCATCAGGAGTCAGATGTGAAGGAGGAGGTTGATCACCAGGAGTCAGATGTGAAGGAGGAGGTTGATCATCAGGAGTCAGATGTGAAGGAGGAGGTTGATCATCAGGAGTCAGATGTGAAGGAGGAGGTTGATGGCCACATCAGTGAATTGTACTTTTTGGAGAAATGTCCTCTGGTCTGATGAAACAAATATAGAACTGTTTGGCAATAATGACCATCGTTATGTTTGGAGGAAAAAGGGGGAGGCTTGCAAGCCAAAGAACACCATCCTAACTATGAAGCACGCCGGTGGCAGCATCATGTTGTGGGGGTGCTTTGCTGCAGGAGGGACTGGTGCACTTCACAAAATAGATGGCATCATGAGGTGGGGAAATTATGTGGATATATTGAAGCAAAATCTCAAGACATCAGTCAGGAAGTTAAAGCTTGGTCGCAAAGGGGTCTTCCAAATGGACAATGACCCCAAGCATACTTCCAAAGTTATTGCAAAATGGCTTAAGGACAACAAAGTCAAGGTATTGGAGTGGCCCTCACAAAGCCCTGACCTCAATCGTATAGAAAATTTGTGGGCAGAACTGAAAAAGTGAGTGCGAGCAAGGAGGCCTACAAACCTGACACAGTTACACCAGCTCTGTCAGGAGGAATGGGCCAAAATGCACCCAACTTATTGTGGGAAGCTTGTGGAAGGCTACCCGAAACGTTTGACCCAAGTTAAACAATTTAAAGGCAATGCTACCAAATACTAATTGAGTGTATGTAAACTTCTGACCCACTGGGAATTTGATGACATAAAAGCTGAAATAAATCATTCTCTCTACCATTATTTTGACATTTCACATTCTTAAGATAAAGTGGTGATCCTAACTGACCTAAGACAGGGAATTTTTACTAGGATTAAATGTCAGGAATTGTGATGAGATTAAATGTATTTGGCTAAGGTGTATGTAAACTTTTGACTTCAACTGTAGGTACCGTTACTGTGTTAGAGGCAGTGGTGGGACTGATGTGTGGTGTTAAAGGGGAAATCTGAAATTTGTTTCTAAACATTGGAGTAAAAAAATAATGACAGCTTTGTTATTGTTTCAACTGCAGATTGGTTGTTTGTTGTGTGGCTTTTTTAAAGGGGCAACCTAGGTTTTAAACAGAAACAAAATGGCAGCCCAGAGACCTGAGCTGTGTTGGAATACTCATACTAACTGTACTATTTGTGACGTACATTGAGTTTGTAGTATGCTTATTGGTCGTAGTATGATATAGTTGGTTTAGCCAAAAGTTCCCTGGTAAGCAAGCATTTCTAAACTTTATTCACTGTTATGGGGTACTATTTTGGTGTGATGTCATTATGGGGTATTGTCTGAAGATAGATCATTTAAAAACAAATGCCATCCATTTTAGAATAATAGCCAAAGAACATTTTACTGGTTGAGGTCGTTTTTAAATACAAAGTAGTACATTTTCGACAAAAACATAAACATTATATTAATCAGGACATTCAAATGAACCTTACAATTATAATCCAAAGTAGTGTGAAATGCACTCATAAGCAACCTGGAAATGGAGGCTATATTTGCTGTCAGCCTATGAGAACTCCCCTGAGTTTTCCCCCACGGTGGTGAGTTAGTGAATAGACACAGAGCTTAATGTGAGTTTCCTTGAGTAGCACTCCTGATCTTGCACTGATAGTGTGTTGTCATATTCAGAATACATTGTGGGAAAACTAAAATCTTTGCTCACCTTTTTTGCTCCAGGCAGATATACAACATCCATAACTAGTGGTTTCTGCATTAGAAGGGAGGTGTTTCTGCAACCAAATTGCATGTGCATCCCCCTTGTCGCAATTTTAGAAAACACAGAAAGGGGCCTATATTGGAGACCAAAAGTCATCTGGCACACTGCTTAGGATTTCAACAACTTTTACTTTTTTCTAGCCTAAAATCATTGATGTTCCTACTAATGTGAAAAAAAGACTAAATATGACTATTGTTGCTCACTTGACTGTCTTAAGACAATTGTCAAGTAATTTTAACATTCATTACAGACGTCAATTGTTGTACAACATCATAGCTACGCTGTTGGCATCACCTTTTACAGTGGATTTCTGCTGTTGTGGGCCTTTAACCATCTGTCTGACTTTGTTGTTCACACAGGAGAGAGACGTGACTATCGTGGATCCTCTGGGGAGCCTCAACATCATGATGCTAACGAGGCAGAGAAGAGTCCCTCCCGATCAGAACACCTCAAGAAACACCAGCGGAGACCCACAGGGAAGAAATCTCACTGCTGCTCTGACTGTGGGAAAGGTTGCAAATCTTCATCAGAACTTAAAATAGACCAGCGAGTATACACAGGAGAGAAATCTCACCACTGTTTTGATTGTGGGAAGAGTTACTTAAGATCAGAATCACTAAAAGTACACATGAGAATTCACACTGGAGAGAAACCTTCTAGCTGTGATCAATGTGGGAAGAGTTTTACTCACTCAAGCTGCCTGATAGTACATCTGAGAGCACACACCGGAGAGAAACCTTACCACTGCTCTGACTGCGGAAAGAGTTTTATTAGTTCAACAGATTTAAAATCACACCAGAAAATACACATAGTAGAGAAACCTTTTAACTGTACTCAATGGGGGAAGAGGTTTAATCACTCAAGCTGGCTGATAGTACATCTGAGAGCACACACAGGAGTGAAACCTTGTAGCTGTGATCAATGTGGGAAGAGTTTTACTCAGTCAAGCAGCCTGGTATCACACCAGAGAACACACACAGGAGAGAAACCTCACAGCTGTGCTCAATGTGGGAAGAGTTTTACTCAGTCAAGCAGCCTGGTATCACACCAGAGAACACACACAGGAGAGAAATCTCATAGCTGTGATCAATGTCACAAGAGATACTCTGATAAAAGATCTCTGATCAAACATCAGAAAATACATACATGAAGTAGTTGTTTCATGATATCAATGAAATGTCACAATGTAGAATATTTGAATGATGTCACAATGTAGAATGTTTTAACATTGTAGTAGGAATACAAAGGATTTGAATTTGTTAAAAGTCCATATTGATACAGAAACACTAAACCATGATTTAGATGTATTAAGAACAAGTTGATTGACAAAGTCATGAAAAATGGAATAAACCACATTTTGGCTCTGATAAAAGATATGGCTCTGGGGTCTGAATGATCCATGTCAGAACTATGGTTCAATGTAAATATGTAGTGGGTCTAAAGTTTGTTTTAAATTATCACTCATTAAACACGAATCAATCAACACATGCTTCTCTTTGAACGACTTCATATAATATTACACTTTTATGAAATAAATGAAAATAAACTTTTGGTTCCTCAACTGCGTTGCCCACTCCAGTCAGCAGAAAGAGACGCAGCAGAAGTGCCTCTTTTTAGATTTGATTTGATTTATATATTTTTTTATTCAAAATGCAGATCTACAATTTACATTGTTACATCATACAAAACAGAACACAGGTATTAACGAGAAAATACTAAAACATACAAAAAATATAAATAATGAACTATTCTAGTGTAGTTGTAATCACTCTGAAAAAATCTATAATGATTCAGGAAGATGTTATTGTTGTTGTTATTCACTATGATTAATGTTTTAATAAAATAGTTACATTCAATCAGGAAAATGTGTCATTTTGGTGTAGAATTTTGGAATTTTTGTTTGTGTATAAAGTCTTTGGCAACAAGAATAAAAAAAAATGAACAATCATTTCAATGGTCTTGTTATCATTGCAATAGTAACATATTATATCTTTCATGTCAAAAACATGGGTCGTGTTCATAATGGTAAATAAGTATTTTGCAAGGTTTTCCCAAAATTCTGACACAAATTTACATTAAAGAACAAGTGGGACAGATTCTCACCTTTTTTTCACAGAAAACACAGATATCATAACTTTGTTTGGTATACAATATTTGTAAGGCCTTAACCAGGCATTTTTCCAGACAATGTCAGGAATAAGCATGTTCCAGAAACATTTTCCTCTCGGTGGAAGTTGGTTTTGTGAATGAAGAATTTGTCTTATATATGTATTACAACAAGATTTCTCAAGTAAGCCCACGCCTTCCAATCTGAGTTCTGGATAAACTTTGATCTTTACCAAAGCTAAGATGAGTTTTAATGAGTGTAGTTAGACCACTGGGAACGGCTTTGATCACAGAAATAAACACTGAAAGGAATTGGAAACTCTTTCAATGTTATAAATTGTTCATATGTAAGAATATTACCTCTGTTGTCAAAAATATCTAGAACAAAGTCAATATTCCTCTCATGCCAGCTGGGGTAGAACAATGACTTATTCCTTACAGTTATGTCTGAATTATTCCACAAAAAGAGCTTTATGTGGGGAAAAATTGTGCAGGAAACATTTTCCAGGCCATTAAAGCTTGTTGGTGAAACCTAGCCAATTTAGCAGGTAATCTTTCAGGAATATAATTACATTTCAGTAAAAATCGAAGACCTCCCAATTTATTAAACACATTATTTGGAATGAAATACCATATTGAGTCAGTATCGAACAAACATTTTTTCAGCCAGTTTATCTTGAAAGTGTTATTTATGTCAACAAAATCCAATACGTCTAGACCGCCTTCAGCTCTTTTGTTAGAAAGAACAGATTTTTTTAGTTTGAGACTTATTTTTCCAGATGAAGTCAAGAAAGGTCTTATTGATCTCTTTACAAGTAGCTGGATTTACACATAACGATAATGAGGGGTACACAAAGTGAGACAGTCCCTCTGCCTTGGACAGAAGTACTCTCCCAAGTATAAATATTTAACACAGTCCTTTACAGGAATATTTTCAATTTCAATTTCAAGAGTCAAATAAACATAAGATTTCACATTTAGAAACATTCAGCATTAATCCTGATGCAATAGAAAATGCAGTTATAGCATTAAGGGCATGGGCGACCTGGTCGTTGTCTCTTAATTAAGAAAAGAGTAGTATCATCAGCCAGTTGGGAAATTTTGATTTCTTTGTTAAAAATGGTTAAGCCATACAAATTTGCATCATTCAGAATATCTAGAGATAGAAGTTCCACAACCAAAATGAATAAAAATGGCGAAATTGGGCATCCCTGTCGTACACTTCTGCTGATACTAAATCTTTTGGAAGTATTAAGGTTTAGTAGCACAGAACTATTTATATCTTTGTAAAACATTACTTTAATAAAATTTTCACCAAATCCAAAAAGTTTAAGAGACCTAAAGAGAAATTCATGTTCAATTGTGTCAAAGGCTTTACAGAAGTCCAGAAATAGGACAACCGCATCTGAGTCAATTGCATCTGAATAATCTATAAGGTCCAAGACTAAACGAATGTTAGAGCTTATGTGACGGCCCTTCATAAATCCTGTTTGAGTCTCATTTATAATGGTATCTATTCCTTTCTTTAATCTTTTGGCATAAACCAGAGCAATCAATTTGTAATCATCATTTAATAAAGTAATTGGTCTCCAATTGTCAATGAGAGAAGGGTCTTTATCAGGCTTCGGAATCAATGAAATTGATTTTTGTTTCATAGTGGAGACCATTTCCCCATTTTTAATGCAATCTTGAAACATATTGAAAATCGGGTCTTCTAGCAACTCCCAAAACTGTCTATAGAATTCAACTGATAGGCCATCAGGGCCAGGTGATTTCCCTTTTTTCATTGAATTCAGAGCCTCTCTAATTTCTCCAATTGACACAGGTGAATCGCAAACTGAGTGGAAATCATCCTCAATTACAGGGACACAATTCTGAATGTGGCAAATGTAGCTTTCACAACCATCTTCCTGAAATTGAGAGCTGTAAAGGTTTTCATAAAAGGAATTGACAAATTATGATATTGTAATGGGATCTTTGCATAAAACATCGTTAATTTTGAGTGCAGTTAGATTTTCTTTTGTAGTTTCTCTTTTCAAGTGCAAAAAAGTAACTAGTGTTTATTTCCCCCTCTTCAATCCATTTTGCTCTTGACCTTACAAAGGCGCCCTTTGCCAGATCCGTGTAAGTCTGTTCTAAATTCTAGTTGTAAAGACCTGAACACAAACTCCTCTTCTTCAGATAGATTATCTTTCTTTAGAAAACTGTCAAGCTTGCTCATCATCTCCTTTTCTCTATGGTTCTTTAATTGCATCAGCTCTTTGGCGCGTTTAATGGCTACAACTCTGACTTTATATTTGAAAAATTCCCATCTACTTCCATGACCCAAGTCTTTTCTTTCTAAAATATCTTTAGTTATAAATTTGATGTTTTCAATGAGATCAGTGTCTTTAAGAAGCGCATTGTTTCATTTCCAAAACCCTCGAGTGCCTTTTGATTTTTTACTAGCTTGTAAATTCAGGGAAATCAAGTGATGATCAGAAAAGGGAGCCAACTGATGATCTACATCTATAACAAATTGTAACAAAAAAGGGGAAATTAGGAATAAATCTATTCTAGATTTAGGTGACATAGTTTTGTTGGTCCAGGTATAACCCTTAGCATCCGAATTGAAATAACGCCAGGCATCCTCAACACAGAGATCCTTGCATTTTGTAGTAATAATGTTACTATTTTGAGGGTTTTGACTCGTTCTAGGAGGAAAACGATCAGCAGATGCATCAGGTGTTTCATTAAAATCCCCTGAAATAATTAGAAAAGCCTCTGAGTATTTGTTGTTTAAATCCTGTACTTTCCTGGTAAATTGGGTAAAAAGGGTCTTATTAGGAGCATGTGAGTTATGTCCGTATACATTACAGATGATGAAAATAGCATTGTCAAGTTTAACAGTTACTATGACCCATCTGCCGTCTTGTGAAGATGTGGATTCTAGAACGTCACCTTTAAACTTGTGAATAAGTGTCAAAACACCAGCAGAGTGATTTGATCCATGACTGAAATAGGCCATATCTCCCCATTGTGATTTCCAAAATTTCAAATCACTTTCACCCGAATGAGTTTCCTGAAGAAGGACAAAATCTGCATTACTGCGTTTACAGTATAAAAATAAAGCTTTCCTTTTTGTAGGATTTCTCAAACCCCTAGCATTCAGACTAACGATATTGAGTGAATTGAAAACGAACTCCTGCATTAAAAAAAGAAAAAAACACAAATTAGATAACAAGTATTAATATGAACAATAAAACAAAACGGTGAACCTTGAGAGGATTACTCGACGGAAAACTACGCTCAGCTGAGGTAGCGGTGGTTAACAGAATAACACATCTATTTACTTCCTTTTCTTTGGCAAGTGTTCATCAGTTGTAGTTCGAACGGTACATGTATTATTGGCAGTACATTAACTGGACTCATGGTAGTACTCACAGTTCCAATTTGGTTAATGTCAACAGAGTTACCCAGTAATCATTCTTCCTTCGATAAACGCGTGTGGGCCCTTGAACTCCGCCTTCTTTCCCTCTTGTCGCGCCTTCTGTATCAGCGGCCACAGTTTCTCTCTGGCAGCCTGATCCTGCGGTATTAGAGCTTCTTTGATGCGGAGTTTCTTCTCGTCCAAAAACGTGTTCCCCTTGGCCATTTTCCATATGATGTCCCTGTAATGGCGCATAGTTAAGCGCAAGATGATATTACGAGGGGGTCCATCAGATCTTCGTTTCCCAAGTCGATGTACCACATCAATCACGTCTCTTAGCCTGTCTTTGATGCATGGTGCCACTTTTCCCAGGATATGAATAACTACTTCTCTAATATCCTCTCCCTCTTTTACACCTTGGATTTTCAGATTCCACCTGCCAGAGTACCTTTGAAGTTCAGCTACACAGCTCATTATTTTTGGATTGCATTTTCTTCAGCTCATTCTCTAGGAACGTTATCTTTTCCTTGTTCTCACTCACAATTTTGTGTAGTTGATTGACAGTTTCTGACAAATGATCGATCTTCTTTGATGTTTCTTCTGTAGCCCGCTCTATGATGGACACTTTGGAGAGCGTGGCGTCTTGTTTAGTAGACAGGGACTGGATTGCAGAGAAAAGTTCCGACATGGAAATGTCGTCTTTTACTTTTTTCACCGGAGGATTTTTACTTGGGGTCTGAGGTAAAGAGGTTGCAAGGATTTCATCCTGGTCAGTTTTGTTCTTTCTCTTGTTAGAGATCGCGGCTTCTTGTGTATCCATGCAGCTCTGGTCCTCGTTGTGGCTAGCTAGCATGTCAGCCGTCTTCTGTGAGACTTGGATATTTCGTCTACTTTTGTCTTTCTGTCGTGTTCTTCCCATTCAACTTGACAAAAACTAACTCTAAACTTATCCCATGTCCATAAAAAAAGTTATAGTTAGTTTATTTCAATATTAATAGCCAATATTTGACTGTTAACCACCTAACCGTCAATATTGCTTTGAAGAGCGCGAAAACACTTCCTCTCACAGCGACGCCATCTTGGCCTTCCGACAGTAACCAGGGTAACGGGGATACCTAGTCATTTTTGCGTCATCATTGCATGCGATCATCATTCTCAAAGCCGCTGTTTACTTCTAAGATCACTTTAGCACCGCCCTAAAAACCCGATTCAAATTCGACACAAACCTTCAAATAGGTATGTAATGACACGTTATATAAACTCTTTATAGTGTTTTATTTACATTTTAGAGGCGATAAGGTGATAAGTTGGACAGATCGAGTGAAAAAAAGCAATTTCCCACACAACATCTCTCCTTCTCACTATCATGCATTAGTTTCGCTTCCCCATCCGCCATTTTTAAAAGACCCGACGGGGCTCATTGCCTGTTTGAATTATGCAGAAACGGCCATCGTTTAGGTCATGTAATAGATTCTGTTGGAAAGGGGAGAAATTGTGCTTTACAATGGTATTGACATTACAGTTGATCTGGAAGTATTACGTTTTTGGGGCGCTAAAATAAGGGCAATTGTACGGACCAAGGCAATGTACGAGTTTACGTGAGTTTACATTACTGTTGCTCCTATCTAACAGATATATTGTGTCCTACCTAACCATGTATCACTACTGTTGCTCCTATCTAACAGATATCTTGTGTCCTACCTAACCATGTATCACTACTGTTGCTCCTATCTAACAGATATATTGTGTCCTACCTAACCATGTATCACTACTGTTGCTCCTATCTAACAGATATCTTGTGTCCTACCTAACCATGTATCACTACTGTTGCTCCTATCTAACAGATATCTTGTGTCCTACCTAACTATGTATCACTACTGTTGCTCCTATCTAACAGATATCTTGTGTCCTACCTAACTATGTATCACTACTGTTGCTCCTATCTAACAGATATCTTGTGTCCTACCTAACCATGTATCACTACTGTTGCTCCTATCTAACAGATATATTGTGTCCTACCTAACCATGTATCACTACTGTTGCTCCTATATAACAGATATCTTGTGTCCTACCTAACCATGTATCACTACTGTTGCTCCTATCTAACAGATATCTTGTGTCCTACCTAACCATGTATCACTACTGTTGCTCCTATCTAACAGATATATTGTGTCCTACCTAACCATGTATCACTACTGTTGCTCCTATATAACAGATATCTTGTGTCCTACCTAACCGGTGAACGTGTGGCTGACCATCCTGTCAGTGCCTGTCATCACTGTTTGATTTATTTTACTGCAGATAAAAACTGAGTCAACCTGAAGTGTGGGTGTCCGTGTGCCTTTCTTCTGGGGGGCTATGTGAAGTTGGTTACACCAGGTGCCTGTACTACAGAAACACTGCTAATCCAACAATAGTGCTAGGTGCCTGTACTACAGAAACACTGCTAATCCAACAATAGTGCTAGGTGCCTGTACTACAGAAACACTGCTAATCCAACAATAGTGCTAGGTGCCTGTACTACAGAAACACTGCTAATCCAACAATAGTGCTAGGTGCCTGTACTATAGAAACACTGCTAATCCAACAATAGTGCTAGGTGCCTGTACTATAGGAACACTGCTAATTCAACCAATAGTGCTAGGTGCCTGTACTACAGAAACACTGCTAATCCAACAATAGTGCTAGGTGCCTGTACTATATAAACACTGCTAATCCAACAATAGTGCTAGGTGCCTGTACTATAGAAACACTGCTAATCCAACAATAGTGCTAGGTGCCTGTACTACAGAAACACTGCTAATCCAACAATAGTGCTAGGTGCCTGTACTACAGAAACACTGCTAATCCAACAATAGTGCTAGGTGCCTGTACTACAGAAACACTGCTAATCCAACAATAGTGCTAGGTGCCTGTACTACAGAAACACTGCTAATCCAACAATAGTGCTAGGTGCCTGTACTATATAAACACTGCTAATCCAACAATAGTGCTAGGTGCCTGTACTACAGAAACACTGCTAATCCAACAATAGTGCTAGGTGCCTGTACTACAGAAACACTGCTAATCCAACAATAGTGCTAGGTGCCTGTAATATATAAACACTGCTAATCCAACAATAGTGCCAGGTGCCTGTACTACAGAACCACTGCTAATCCAACAATAGTGCTAGGTGCCTGTACTATAGAAACACTGCTAATCCAACAATAGTGCTAGGTGCCTGTACTATATAAACACTGCTAACTAAACAATAGTGCTAGGTGCCTGTAATATATAAACACTGCTAATCCAACAATAGTGCTAGGTGCCTGTAATATATAAACACTGCTAATCCAACAATAGTGCCAGGTGCCTGTACTACAGAAACACTGCTAATCCAACAATAGTGCTAGGTGCCTGTACTACAGAAACACTGCTAATCCAACAATAGTGCTAGGTGCCTGTACTACAGAAACACTGCTAACTAAACAATAGTGCTAGGTGCCTGCACACTTGAATTAAAGGGGAACTACTCTCAAAAATCAAAATTTCTTTGATTTTTCCCAAACCTCAATTGTGGTCTCCTAATGTGGTTTAAGCATTGTTATGGACTTAGAACATAGAATTGTATTGTTTTTCTGTTTAAAAAAGTCTGACTTTGAGAATGAAAACCTGAATAAAAAAAGAGACATTTTGAAACCTGTGAATTTCTCACTCAGTTTCTCTGTTTCAATAAAAGGTCTACCATTATCCTACTGAACAGTACTGCTTGGGTTGGTCTACTATTATCCTACTGAACAGTACATCTTGGGTTGGTCTACTATTATCCTACTGAACAGTACAGCTTGGGTTGGTCTACTATTATCCTACTGAACAGTACAGCTTGGGTTGGTCTACTATTATCCTACTGAACAGTACAGCTTGGGTTGGTCTACTATTATCCTACTGAACAGTACAGCTTGGGTTGGTCTACTATTATCCTACTGAATAGTACAGCTTGGGTTGGTCTACTATTATCCTACTGAACAGTACAGCTTGGGTTGGCCTGACTGTGAAAGACCAATATGGGATTCATCATTTTAGGTCATTCAGAGTGTATATCACTGTTTCTCATGCTTTTCACACAGGGTGCCTTTCCTTCTCTGGGCCGTTTGGAAAATGTTTTACTAAATTAGAGTACTGTGTTCCCACTTCTCCAGGCAGCACTACACCACTGACCTACACAACAGCTTTCAACATACCAGTATTTAGTTTGGAAATTTTCAAAAGAAATTCTGGTATAAATAATACAATATTAAAATACGTCAAATGATCCATTTATTTGTTTCTAAAGTGGTTGAAATGCTGTGAAAAACAGTTGTACTGAACTACAGTGCTAAATTAATCGATATTCTCAAAGTCGAGCTTGTCTTTGCAGGGGGACTCTTATTTAGAAGAAAATAATCTGCTGTTGTGCTGCCAGCATATTATCCTGCTGCTAGGACAAAGGTAATCCAGCATTTACTCTAGAATAATTGTATGTTGAGCTGCAAGGTACAAATTGCACATATACAGAGAGAGGTAGATCACTAAGAGGTTCTTTCCACAAGGGGGCGACAAACGCCAGTTAATATTCCAGAATAGAGCACCATAGAATGTATAGGCTACCTTGACAACGGTCAATTTGGAGATCCTCCGGCCTGGGCCAGGGGTGCGTCCCAAAATTATTTACTGCTTCCTGAAGTGTGCACTTGTTCACTACTCCCCATGACGTGTAAAAGCGTAGGTTATTGCATGAGTTTCCATACTAATCAGTTCTTGTGAAATCCTGTCCATGAAGGGAGGTGAGCAAGCACACACTGAGGAAGGAGAGATTATTGGGGCACAGGCCAGGTATGCAGACGTTTCCCCAGCCCAGGTATGCAGACGTTTCCCCAGCCCAGGTATGCAGACGTTTCCCCAGCCCAGGTATGCAGACGTTTCCCCAGCCCAGGTATGCAGACGTTTCCCCAGCCCAGGTATGCAGACGTTTCCCCAGCCCAGGTATGCAGACGTTTCCCCAGCCCAGCACCACTTCAACCAATCAATCAATATATCATCAAATCCTTTATGATTAGCCAATTTTACTTCAGGCGTTTCAGTGGTGGTCTGGAACAAAATCCTGCAAGCCTGTATCTCTCCAGGGTTGGTGGGTGACTGTATCTCTCCAGGGTTGGTGGGTGACTGTATCTCTCCAGGGTTGGTGGGTGACTGTATCTCTCCAGGGTTGGTGGGTGACTGTATCTCTCCAGGGTTGGTGGGTGACTGTATCTCTCCAGGGTTGGTGGGTGACTGTATTTTTATTTTTATTTATCCGTTATTTTACCAGGTAAGTTGACTGAGAACACGTTCTCATTTGCAGCAACGACCTGGGGAATAGTTACAGGGGAGAGGAGGGGATGAGTGAGCCAATTGTAAACTGTATCTCTCCAGGATTGGTGGGTGACTGTGTCTCTCCAGGGTTGGTGGGTGACTTCTGGACCCTGATCAGACATGGAGTAGTTGGCTCTGCATTTACTCTGGGGCTCTGTTCACAAACACAAACTGACCCCACAGAGCCCCAGGACAGCAAACATATTAGACCCAACCAAATCATGAGAAAACAAAAAGATAATTACTTGACACATTTGAAAGAATTAACAACAAAAAAAGAGCAAACTAGAATGCTATTTATCCTTGAACAGAGAGTACACAGTGGCAGAATACCTGACCACTGTCACTGACCCAAACTTAAGAAAAGCTTTGACTATGTACAGACTCAGTGAGCATAGCCTTGCTATTGAGAAAGGCCGCTGTAGGCAGACCTCAAATCAAATCAACTTGTATTAGTTAGGAGCCCCTAACCAACAATGCAGTTAAAAAAATATGGAAAGAATAAGAAATGAAAATAACAAGTAATTAAAGAGCAGCAGTAAAATAACAATAGCAGGACTATATACAGGTGGTACCTGGCTCTCAAGAGAAGACAGGCTATGTGCACACAGCCCACAAAATGAGGTGGAAACGGAGATGCACTTCCTAACCTCCTGCCAAATGTATGACCAGTTAATTCATACTGTATGTTGTAGTCTGTCCAAGAGGGGAATCACACAAGACTGACAGCTTGTAATTTGATTAAAAGCATTCAGTTGATTACATGGCAGTTTAGAGAGAAACATCATAACAATAATCTACTTCATAATCAATAATCAATATCATAACATTTATAATCAATAACATTATCTATATACTACTAACAACATCATAACAATAATCTACATCATAATCAATATCATAACATTTATAACTATTAACATCATTATCTATATACTACTAACAACATCATAACAATAATCTACATCATAATCAATATCATAACATTTATAATCAATAACATCATTATCTATATACTACTAACAACATCATAACAATAATCTACATCATAATCAATATCATAACATTTATAATCAATAACATCATGAGAGGTAAACAACAACAACAAACCCCTTTATTAAAAAATGTTTCAAAACACAAAGAATGAGCAGATGATTATAATAATACATGAACTAATAATGGAGACACTTCAAGATAAAGAATCTAATAGACACTAAATAAGATAAAGATTCTAAGAGACACTAAATAAGATAAAGAATCTAAGAGACACTAAATAATTTATCTTATCTAAGAGACACTAAATAAGATAAAGAATCTAAGAGACACTAAATAAGATAAAGAATCTAAGAGACACTAAATAAGACAAAGACATGAAGACAAAAGCAAAAATCAATACATTCTGGAACACAAAATAGATGTAATTGAGCTACTCACTTAAAATAATTAAAACCCCATGTTACCAAAAACCCCATGTTACCAGAACCCCATGTTACCTAGAACCCCATGTTACCCAGAACCCCATGTTACCCAAAACCCCATGTTACCCAAAACCCCATGTTACCCAGAACCCCATGTTACCCAAACACCATGTTACCCAGAACCCCATGTTTTTCTGGTGGTAAAAACCAAACTAAAAGGAATAATGTTGGTTGCAGTCACTCCTTTTAGATTTCTTCCAAGGTTCTAGAAAGATAAACTAATTCTGAACTTGTTATTAAAATTAGAACCACTTCAGGTTTGTCACCACATTTTAAACACCAGTCCACTTCTGACCATCGATTTAAAACACAGAACTGACCTGAGATCAGCATGTAGGATCAGCTTCATTCTACTTCTACTCCGTCCCCTGGGCTGCTCTCTCCTCTTCCGGTCCAGCTTCAGCTCTGGAGCTCAGAGAGACCGTCTCCATGGCATTGACATCAAGATCCATGCTGCTCACCCTGTTCACTCTCTTCTGCCTCCTGGTGGGCTAGTGAGACACAGCACCAACAGTCAGACATTTACTCTCTAGTATCTCCATTCTCTCTCCCCCCCTCTCCCCCTAGTTTAAATGACTTGTAACGTCTGAGTAAATGTCTTTACCTTGTAGTACAGGTAGGAGGTGGTGATGGCTGTCAGTAGGAGCAGCAGCACTACAACGTGTCTGATGATGAAGGCTGGCAGAGGAGAGGCTGCAAACAGAAACACCTTTGATGAGGGGACTGATCATCATCACATAGATCTGTGGGAAATCTGTCAATGACAAAGTTATAAGTCTGGTTCATGTTCAGTTACCTGTGATGGTGAGGGAGAGGAGCTCACTCTCAGAGGAGAAGTTATGAGAGAAAACATAATTGTCATAAACACAGCTGTAGTTCCCTTGGTGGGAGTCATCTGCAGCAGGGAAGAGGAAGGCAGCAGAGTGATTGACAGCTGGCTGGGTCTGAGTTCTGTTGGAGCCGGTGAACATGAGGAAGAAGGAGCCTCCTGGGTACTGTGGCTGAGTGGAGCAGGTGATGGTGAAGCTGTAGCCCCTGAACACCTCGGGCCCCTGGTGGCCCCTGAAGACCCCTCCCATTGAGTCAGTCAGGGAGATATCAGGCTGGACCAGGAGATCTGTAACAATAAAAGAGAAGAAGAAAAACTTCTTCAACTAGTTTCCTATAGATATGACAATAACATCAGCATGTAACAGTGCTAGCCACCCTCCCTCACAGGGCAACATGAGTAGTGGGCCTACAGTCACTGAGACAACATATGTTGATATCAGGCTTAAGCAGGACATCTGGAACAAGAGGAGAGAAAAAGAAAACGTAGCTCCTCAACTACTTTCCTCGTTTAGATATGACAATAACATGACATGTGACAGTGGTAGTGAGTAGAGACGTTCACTGAGATAACACTCAAATACAAAAGCATTCTGGGATATTTAAGTTGTATGTGATTCCTACTTGATTGAGTGATCTATTTTGAAAAGCAGACTGACAAGCTAAACAGTCATCATGAGAGGTGCAGAGGAAGTTGTATGAATGAAGGAAATCAGTTGAATATAATTATAATATCTTGTTATTACCTGAGCAGATCACTGTGAATACAGGAAGGAGATCATAACTTCTCAAACACACCCTCAGTGAAGACTCAGACCCAGAACAGGAAACTCCAAACCCTCTAGTGGTGTTTCCAGGAAGTACTGAAACAGTGGAGCCACAACCCAGCTGTCTACACACTACTGCAGCTACATACTCCTGGTCCTCGCCCTCAGTTCCCACAGTCCTCCACTCTCCCTGGTCGTACCGCTCCACTCCACCAGCACAGCGACTGCCTCCTCCCACCAGCCTCACATCATCAGGCTCTGAGAAAAGAAAAGAGAGAGACAGTAATCTTACTATTTTCTCACTAAAACACACCTATATTGTCTCTCATATTCTTCACTCCAGGTGAGAAACAATGTTGATTGAGTGACAAACTGTTTCTTACCTGAGCAGGTGAGTCCAACAGCATTACCAGGTAGGCAGGTGTTGTTTTCTCTGTCTGAGGTGTCACAGTCCAGGAGAAGGGACTCTTTGCCTTTACACTGGAACTCTTTATCCCAGGTCTGACCCTCACCTCCTCCATAGAGCCCCCCCTGTAGAGCTGCAGGAGCCCCACAGCCAAGCTCCCCACAGACTACCTCTGCATCCTGCCGGTCAAAGTCAGCTTCACACACTGAGGCCCAGGACTGACTGGACTTCACCTCCACTCTCCCAGAGCAGAGACCAGCTCCATCCACAAGCCGCACAGACTCTGGAGAAAAAGAGTTGGTTGAACATTCAATCAGTTTTGTTGATGACACTGTCAAGGACTAAACACAAATATGTTGGATAAAAGATTGTAGTTTGCTATGTTTGATACTGTAAGAGGTAGAAATGGGTTATTAGTCCCTCAGGATAGGGTTGGGAATAATGCAGGCAGGAGACAGGAATAAGTTCCCTTCACTTTATAGAAAATAAACAGCTGGACTTCCATCAGGCAGCTTCACTTCAGTACCATCTGAACTACAAGGCCTGATGCTATATGTCAGGGTCAGGCTGGGCTGGACCAAGAGAGGAACAGGTTACTGGTTATGATGACATCACTGGTGAGAACTCAGTGATATAAATACACTGCTCAAAAAAATAAAGGGAACACTTAAACAACACAATGTAACTCCAAGTCAATCACACTTCTGTGAAATCAAACTGTCCACTTAGGAAGCAACACTGATTGACAATAAATTTCACATGCTGTTGTGCAAATGGAATAGACAAAAGGTGGAAATTATAGGCAATTAGCAAGACACCCCCAATAAAGGAGTTGTTCTGCAGGTGGTGACCACAGACCACTTCTCAGTTCCTATGCTTCCTGGCTGATGTTTTGGTCACTTTTGAATGCTGGCGGTGCTTTCACTCTAGTGGTAGCATGAGACAGAGTCTACAACCCACACAAGTGGCTCAGGTAGTGCAGCTCATCCAGGATGGCACATCAATGCGAGCTGTGGCAAGAAGGTTTGCTGTGTCTGTCAGCGTAGTGTCCAGAGCATGGAGGCGCTACCAGGAGACAGGCCAGTACATCAGGAGACGTGGAGGAGGCCGTAGGAGGGCAACAACCCAGCAGCAAGACCGCTACCTCCGCCTTTGTGCAATGAGGAGCACTGATCACATGATGATAATATCCACCATAACAGACACCAGGTCTTCCTCTGATTTCACACTGTCTAATAGAAGACTCATTTCCATAGCAACTACTATATAGTCTGACTCCTCCTCTTCCCTCTTCAACCAGAGGTTGAGATTCAGATACAGGATTCCCACAGTCCAGCTCTCTGCACATAACCTTAGTCTCTCTCATGCTCCACCACCCAGTACATAGACCTGACCACTCTCCTCTGTAGAAGACTTCCACTGTCCCAGAACAGGAAGTGGTCCCATTCACCAGTCTGACTGAGTATTTAGCTGTAAACAGCAGAGAGGAAAACACAGTGGTGAGGACAGATGATGACAGTGATTCTGTTATTCTAACAGCAGTAATGCTTTGTGGTCGACAAGTATTAGTAGTTCCATAAAACACTACTTGTTACTGGGGTTTAGAATGGTTTGTATGGACACATGAATTTCTCCATGTGGGATAATAAAGTTGACTAATTTGAACTGCTATTATCACTGTAGATTTATACTCTACCTACCTGGTGGACTGACGCTTTGAGCCTGGAGATCTGAGGAGAAAGAGAGAGACAGAGGAGAAAGGGAGGAGTCAGAGGAAGAGCGAGACAGAGGAGAAAGGGAGGAGTCAGAGGAAGAGAGAGACAGAGGAGAAAGGGAGGAGTCAGAGGAAGAGAGAGACAGAGGAGAAAGGGAGGAGTCAGAGGAAGAGAGAGACAGAGGAGAAAGGGAGGAGTCAGAGGAAGAGAGAGACAGAGGAGAAAGGGAGGAGTCAGAGGAAGAGAGAGACAGAGGAGAAAGGGAGGAGTCAGAGGAAGAGAGAGACAGAGGAGAAAGGAAGGAGTCAGAGGAAGAGAGAGACAGAGGAGAAAGGGAGGAGTCAGAGGAAGAGAGAGACAGGAGAAAGGGAGGAGTCAGAGGAAGAGAGAGACAGAGGAGAAAGGGAGGAGTCAGAGGAAGAGAGAGACAGAGGAGAAAGGGAGGAGTCAGAGGAAGAGAGAGACAGAGGAGAAAGGGAGGAGTCAGAGGAAGAGAGAGACAGAGGTTAAATGAACATCAACATGACCTTTCATGATGTGATGGGAAGACAGGCTTATCGTTGGTATGGTGCAACAACACCCATGTGTACATACACTATATATACAAAAGTATGTGGACACCCCTTCAAATTAGTGGATTCTATTTCAGCCACACCCCTTCCTGACAGATGTATTAAATCAAGCACTCAGCCATGCAATCTCCATAGACAAACATTGTCAGTAGAATGGCCTTAATGAAGAGCTCAGTGACTTTCAACATGGCAACATCATAGGATGCCAATTTTCAGATCGTCAAATTTATGCTCTGCTAGAGCTGCCCCGGTCAACTGTAAGTGCTGTTATTGTGAAGTGGAAGCGTCTAGGAGCAACAGCGGCTCAACCGCGAAGTGGTAGGCAACACAAAAGCTCACAGAACGGGACCACGAGTGCTGAAACCGTACAAAATCATCTGTCCTCGGTTACAACACTCACTAACGAGTTCCAAACGGTTCCAACGTCAGCACAATAACTATTCGTTGGGAGCTTCATGAAATGGGTTTCCATGGCGAGCAGCCACACACAAGCCTAAGATCACCATGGGAAATACCAAGGGACGCCTGGAGTGGTGTAAAGACTGCCGAAATTAGACTCTGGGGCAGTGGAAACACGTTCTCTGGAGTGATGAATCACGCTTCACCATCTGGGAGTCTGACAGACAAATTTGGGTTTGGCGGATGCCAGGAGAACGCCACCTGCCCAAATGCATAGTGCCAACTGTAAAGTTTGGTAGAGGAGGAATAATGGTCTGGGGCTGTTTTTCATGGTTCTTAACGCTACAGTAAACAATGTGATAAAACAGCAAACATTAAGAGTGTTTACTTATCAGACCCACATATATAATAAATATACTATAATATACTATATTCATATGCTTTTAGTACTCACACATGAATCATATCATGTATGCAGGTCATGTGTTGTTTTGAGCCAGCAGTAAAAACACACTGACAGGACAGTTCCTCTTATGGCCACTAGGTGATAATCTGGTGTCACAGACGCAGGACTGTAGACTAGAAAGAAGCATTGCCCCAATTATCTCTCCTTTCTCCTAAAGTGTGCACTTGTTCACTTCCCTTCACTGAAATGACTGGTACACTAAATATGGTGGAAACGCCCACTTGATAACAGAAGGTAGAGTCCTCTGAGTGGAACGGTGGAAGACAAACAATACTTCCTCTCCCCTTCTCCCCTCTCCTCTTCTCTCTCTTCTCTTTCCTCCTCTCCCCTTCTCCCCCTCTCCTCTCCCCTCTCTCCTCTCCTCTCTTCCCCCTCTCCTCCTCCCCCTCTCCTCCTCCCCCTCTCCTCTTTCCCCCTCTCTGCTTCTCCCCCCTCTCTGCTTCTCCCCCCTCTCTGCTTCACCCCCCTCTCTGCTTCACCCCCCCCTCTCTGCTTCTCCCCCCTTCTCCACTCCTCTCTTCTCCCCCTCTCCTCTTCCTTTCCTCCCCTCCCCTCCCCCTCTCTTCTTCTCCCCTCTCTCTTCTTCTCTCCCTCACCCCCTCTCCTCATCTCCCCTCTTCTCTCCCTCTCCTCTTCTCCCCCCTCTCCTCCACCTCTCCTCTCCTCCCCTGTCCTCTCTCCTCCTCCTCTCTGCTTCTCCTCTTCTCCCCTTCTCCCCTCTTCCCCCTATCCTCTACTCCCTCTCCTCTCCCTTCTCCTCCCACTCTCCTCCACACTCTCCTCTCCCTTCTCCGCTCTCCTCTTCCCTTCTCCCCCTCCCCTCTCCTTTGCTCTCCTCCCCATCTCTCCTCTCCTCTTTTGACCTCTCCCCTTCTATCCCCTCTTCTCCCCTTCTCCCACTCTCCTCCCCCCTCTCATCTTCTCCTCCTCTCCCCTTCTCTCTCTTCTCCCCTTCTCTCTCTTCTCCCCTCTCCTCCTATTGTCCATGGAGAAGAAGAGCACCTCCTCCCAGCTGCTGTAGGAGTAAATGAGACGTATAGGACAGCACATAGATGTATAGGATAGCTGAACATTAAAAACAGACTACAGGAAGACAGGGAGACACATAGGCGCCTAAGACAATTGGACACACTAAGGATAGGGGAGAACAGAACAAAGAGTAGATTGACACATTAATGAAAGGGAGAGACACATGGTATGCTGACACACTAATGATAAAAGGACCCATAGTCAGCTCCTTCTAAAAAGAAGGCTTATAGGATAGAGTCTGCTGATTCCAATAAAGGCAGAACAAAGAGTAGATTGACACATTAATGAAAGGGAGAGACACAGAATCTGCTGACACACTAAGATAGAGGGTCCGGCCACCATTATAATCTAACTGAAAGCAGATATGGGCGTTATTGGGCGTGAACAAGTAGGAAGCTTGAACTAAAAGATAATGGTGGCGAATGACTTAAGAAAATAAACTTCATTTGCATAAGGGATGGACATAATACTATGTGTGTATAAATATAAGAGCTAGGGCTCTGGGAAATGGTGTGTTCCGCGGGACATTCCGGCTGGCAATGCTCTGTATTAAAAGCCTAATTGATTTCACAAGTTCTTACGAGTGTTATATTTCTGAGACGATGTTCCACGACACTGCCCACTGCACTGAGGCTAGGAAACACTGTCACCACCGATAAATCCACTATAATTGAGAATTTCAAGAAGCATTTTTCTACGGCTGGCCATGCTTTCCACCTGGCTACCCCTACCCCAGTCAACAGCCCTGCACTCCCCACAGCAACTCGCCCAAGCCTCCCCCTTTTCTCCTTCACCCAAATCCAGATTGCTGATGTTCTTAAAGAACTGCAAATCCTGGACCCCTACAAATCAACCGGGCTAGACAATCTGGACCCTCTCTTTTTAAAATTATCTGCCGAAATTGTTGCAACCCCTTTTAATAGCCTGTTGAACCTCTCTTTCGTATCGTCTGAGATTCCCAAAGATTGGAAAGCTGCCGCGGTCATCCCTTCTTCAAAAGGGGAGACACTCTAGACCCAAACTGCTACTGACCTATATCTATCCTACCCTGTCTTTCTAAGGTCTTCGAAAGCCAAGTCAACAAACAGATTACCGACCATTTCGAATCCCACCGTACCTTCTCCGCTATGCAATCTGGCTTCAGAGCTGGTCATGAGTGCTCAAGGTCCTAAACGATATCATAACCGCCATCGATAAGAGACATTACTGTGCAGCCGTATTCATCGACCTGGAAAGGCTTTCGACTCGGTCAATCACCACATCCTCCTCGGCAGACTCGATAGCCTTGGTTTCTCAAATGATTGCCTCGCCTGGTTCACCAACTACTTCTCAGATGGAGTTCAGTGTGTCAAATCGGAGGGCCTGTTGTCCGGAACTCTGGCAGTCTCTATGGGTGTGCCACAGGGTCCACTCTCGGGCCGACTCTCTTCTCTGTATACATCAATGATGTCGCTCTCGCTGCTGGTGATTCTCTGATCCACCTCTACACAGACGACAACATTTTGTATACCTCTGGCCCTTCATTGGACACTGTGTTAACTAACCTCAAGATGAGCTTCAATGCCATAGAACTCTCCTTCTGTGGCCTCCAACTGTCTTAAATGCAAGTAAAACAAAATGCATGCTCTTCAACCAATCGCTGCCCGCACCTGCCCGCCTGTCCAGCATCACTACTCTGGATGGTTCTGACATAGAATATGTGGACAACTACAAATACCTATGTGTTTGGCTAGACTGTAAACTCTCCTTCCAGACTCACATTAAGCATCTCCAATCCAAAATTAAATCTAGAATCGGCTTCCTACTTCGCAACAAAGCATCCTTCACTCATGCTGCCAAACATACCCTTGTAAAACTGACCATCCTACCGATCCTCGACTTCGGCGATGTCATCTATAAAATAGCCTCCAACACTCTACTCAACAAATTGGATGCAGTCTATCACAGTGCCATTCGTTTTGTTAACAAAGCCCCATATATCACCCACCACTGCGACCTGTACGCTCTCGTTGGCTGGCCATCGCTTCAAACTCTTCACCAAACCCACTGGCTCCAGGTCATCTACAAGTCTCTGCTAGGTAAAGCCCCGCCTTATCTCAGCTCACTGGTCACCATAGCAGCACCCCCCGTAGCATGCGCTCCAGCAGGTATATCTCACTGGTCATCCCCAAAGCCAATTCCTCCTTTGGTTGCCTTTCCTTACAGTTCTCTGCTGCCAATGACTGGAACAAGCTGCAAAAATCACTGAAGCTGGAGACCCAAATCTCCCTCACTAGCTTTAAGCACCAGTTGTCAGAGCAGCTCACAGATCACTGCACCTGTACATAGCCCATCTGTAAACAGCCCATCCAACTACCTCATCCCCATGCTGTATTTATTTCATTATCTTGCTCCTTTGCACCCCAGTATCTCTACTTGCACATTAATCTTCTGCACATCTATCACTCCAGTGTTTAATTGCTATATTGTAATTACTTCGCCACCATGGCCTATTTATTGCCTTACATCCCATATCTTACCTCATTTGCACTCACTGTATATAGATTTTTTTCCTACTGTATTATTGACTGTATGTTTGTTTATTCCATGTGTAACTCTGTGTTGTTTGTGTCCAACTGCTTTGCTTGATCTTGGCCAGGTCGCAGTTGTAAATGAGAACTTGTTCTCAACTAGCCTACCTGGTTAAATAAAGGTGAAATAAAATAAATACCCTTCTTGTCTCCCTCTCCTCTTCAGTTTGGAACTCAGTAGTGAGTGTTGTAACCGAGGACGATGTTTACGCGCTATGTGCTTCATCACTCTGTGGTCCCGTTCTGTGTGACGTACCACTTCACAGATGAGCCATAAGACTGTTAAATAGTTCATTAATATGGCTGGGGGCAGTATTGAGTAGCTTGGATGAATAAGGTGCCCAGAGTAAACTGCCTGCTACTCAGGCCCAGTTGCTAATATATGCATATTATTAGTAGATTTGGATAGAAAACACTCAGAGTGCCACGAGCTCAGTCTCGCGCATTCACGTGAGAGCGAGCTCTGTTCCATTGCATTTCTACAGACCAAGGAATTCTCCGGTTGGAACATTATTGAAGATTTATGTTAAAATATCCTAAAGATTGATTCTATACTTCGTTTGACATGTTTCTACAAACTGTAATATGACTTTTCGTCTGAACTTTTGCCTGGACCTGCCCGCGCAACGTGAGTTTAGATTGTGTACTGAACGGGCGAACCAAAAGGAGGTATCTGGATGGCTTATTTGGTCTCTGAGCGCTGTACTCAGATTATTGCATGGTGTGCTTTTTCCGTAAAGTTTTTCTGAAATCTGACACATCGGTTGCATTAAGGAGAAGTTTATCTATAATTCCATGCATAACAATTGTATCTTTTAGCAATGTTTATTATGAGTATTTCTGTAAATTGATGTGGCTCTCTGCAAAATCACCGGATGTTTGGAGGCAAAACATTACTGAATGTAACGCGCCAATGTAAACTGATATTTTTGAATATAAATATGAACTTTACCGAACAAAACATACATTTATTGTGTAACATGAAGTCCTATGAGTGTCATCTGATGAAGATCATCAAAGGTTAGTGATACATTTTGTCTCTATTTATGCTTTTTGTGACTCCTCTCTTTGGCTGGAAAAATGGCTGTGTTTTTCTGTGACTAGGTGCAGACCTAACATAATCTTTTGGTGTGCTTTCGTCGTAAAGCCTTTTTGAAAATCGGACACTGTGGTGGGATTAACAACAAGTTTATCTTTAAAATGGTGTAAAATACTTGTATGTTTGAGTAATTTTAATTATGAGATTTCTGTTGTTTTGTATTTGGCGCCCTGCACTTTCACTGGCTGTTGTCATATCGATCCCGTTAACGGGATCTCAGCTATAAGAAGTTAATTGTAATTATTTCGCCACTATGGCCTATTTATTGCCTTACCTCCCTAATCTTACTTCATTTGCACACACTGTATATAGACTTTTCTATTGTGTTATTGACTGTATGTTTGTTTATACCATGTGTAACTCTGTCACACTGCTTTGCTTTTCTTGGCCAGGTCACAGTTGTAAATGAGAACTTGTTCTCAACTAACCTACCTGATTAAATAAAGGTGAAAATAAATAAATAAATAATATACATATATATATATATATTTGATGGGGATTGTTTTTCAATGTTAATTTGATTTACACACTATATAAACACAATATATATATAAATGCAAATTAATTACTTAAAAATCATTCAATGTGATTTTCTGGATTTTTGTTTTAGATTCCGTCTCTTACAGTTGAAGTGTACCTGTGATAAAAATGACAGACCTCTACATGCTTTGTAAGTAGGAAAACCTGCAAAATCGGCAGTTTATCAAATACTTGTTCTCCCCACTATCTACCTCAAATACCTTATTATTATCTATCCTGATGTCTAGTCACTTTACCCTGCCTTCATGTACATATCTACCCCAATACCTTATTATTATCTATCCTGATGTCAAGTCACTTTACCCTGCCTTCATGTACATATCTACCTCAAATACCTTATTATTATCTATCCTAATGTCTAGTCACTTTACCCTGCCTTCATGTACATATCTACCTCAAATACCTTATTATTATCTATCCTGATGTCTAGTCACTTTACCCTGCCTTCATGTACATATCTACCTCAAATATCTTATTATTATCTATCCTGATGTCTAGTCACTTTACCCTGCCTTCATGTGCATATCTACCTCAAATACCTTATTATTATCTATCCTGATGTCTAGTCACTTTACCCTGCCTTCATGTACATATCTACCTCAAATACCTTATTATTATCTATCCTGATGTCAAGTCACTTTACCCTGCCTTCATGTACATATCTACCTCAAATACGTTATTATTATCTATCCTGATGTCTAGTCACTTTACCCTGCCTTCATGTACATATTTACCTCAAATACCTTATTATTATCTATCCTGATGTCTAGTCACTTTACCCTGCCTTCATGTACATATCTACCTCAAATACCGTATTATTATCTATCCTGATGTCTAGTCACTTTACCCTGCCTTCATGTACATATCTACCTCAAATACCTTATTATTATCTATCCTGATGTCTAGTCACTTTACCCTGCCTTCATGTACATATCTACCTCTAATACCTTATTATTATCTATCCTGATGTCTAGTCACCTCAAATACCTTATTATTATCTATCCTGATGTCTAGTCACTTTACCCTGCCTTCATGTACATATCGACCTCAAATACCTTATTATTGTCTATCCTGATGTCTAGTCACTTTACCCTACCTTCATGTACATATCTACCTCAAATACCTTATTATTATCTATCCTGATGTCTAGTCACTTTGCCCTGCCTTCATGCACATATCTACCTCAAATACCTTATTATTATCGATTATATATATTATATATAACCCCTTGTCTTTTTCCACATATTGTTACATTACATTCTTATTCTAAAATGTATTTAAAAACAATCCTCAATCTCCACACAGCCGAAGAACCCTGTTGGAAACCCTTATATCTAAGAGGTTATTCAACAAGTTCAACCTGTTCAGTTTCCACCATTTCATTCTGTACTCCAACATCTGCCTGGTATTCAAGATAACACACAACATAGCAGCACCTCATTTGGTTTTCATCAACCTCAGACTTAAATAGCGTTGTTCCAAGAACCTCCACCAGGGGAACTGTAGAATCCTCAAACGGTCCACCACCTTCTCCCAAACTGCCTTCTCATACAAACCAATAAAGACATGGAATGGCCTCACCTCAACATGGATCTAGTCCAATCAGACGTGTCTCACCTCAACATGGATCTAGTCCAATCAGACGTGTCTCACCTCAACATGGATCTAGTCCAATCAGACGTGTCTCACCTCAACACGGATCTAGTCCAATCAGACGTGTCTCACCTCAACACGGATCTAGGCCAATCAGATGTGTCTCACCTCAACATGGATCTAGTCCAATCAGACGTGTCTCACCTCAACATGGATCTAGTCCAATCAGACGTGTCTCACCTCAACATGGATCTAGTCCAATCAGACGTGTTCACACTGATATTGATCTAATAGGCAACAGTGACTTTTTTAATGCAACAGAATAAACACTAAAAAACACATTACATTTCAATAGGTGCAATAACTTATCTCTGTACACTATTCTGATTAGATACTATTTAATGCTGAGTTTGGACACAGGTTTTTATAGGAACACTAAGACACCTGGACCACATATTGAGATGTGCCTTTAGTTAAGTAAATCAGTTGTTACATAAGGTGACAGTTGTAGGACTGTTAACAAAGTAGCTGAATTGTCAAAGACCGTAGCCTGAGGTCACCCAAAGAAAAGAATTCCAGAACTTTCTCTTGTAAAGAATTACAAATCTACCACTTTCATATAAACCCCTCGATACACAGCAGAACATCTACATTGAATCCACCCACCAAACATCCTGATTTGTTTTAACCTTTAACCTTTTAACCTAACGCTAGCGTCCCATCTGGCCAACATCCGGTGAAATTGCAGAGCGCAAAATACAAATGATAGAAATAGTCATAATAAACGTTCATGAAGATACAAGTGTCATACATCAAAATAAAGCTTATCTTCTTGTTAATCCAGCCGCTGTATCAGATTTCAAAAAGGCTTTACGGCGAAAGCATACCATGCTATTATCTGAGGACAGCGCCCCGCTTACAAATGCATACAAACAATTTCAAGCAAAGTAGAGGAGTCACGAAAGTCAGAAAGAGCGATAAAATGAATAACTTACCTTTGATGAACCTCATCTGGTTGCACTCACAGGAGTCCCTGTTACACAATAAATGTTTGTTTTGTTCGATAAAGTCCCTCTTTATATCCAAACAACTCAGTTGTGTTGGAGCGTTTTGTTCAGTAATCCACTGGCTCAAAGGCACAACAGGCAGAATAATACATGCTACTAGTACTGGTAAAATTCGTTGAAACATGTCAAACTATGTTTTTTATTAATCCTCACGTTGTCTATTATCTTTATAATCGATAATATTTCAACAAGACAATAGCGTATTCAATACAAAGGAAAAAGAACGGAGGGCGCGTTCCCTGTTGTGCGCGCAAAATCTCTGGTTCATTCCACCGACCACTCATGAAAGGCTTTCATTCTTCTTCATTTCTCAGAATACAAGCCTGAAACAATGTCTAAAGACTGTTGACATCTAGTGGAAGCCATAGGAACTGCAATCTGGGTCCTATGCACTTATATGGTCGATAGGCTTTCAATGGAAAAACACTCACATCAAAAGAATCCCACTCCCTGGATGGATTTTCCTCGTGTTTTCGCCTGCCATATCAGTTCTGTTATACTCACAGACAATATTTTAATGAACACTTTTTATGACACTACAATAACCTTCAACTACAGTATATATGAAGGGATTATTGTCATTGTTACATTATATAGGCTACAGTAAGTTATATTCTTCCATTTTAAATAACAGGCTCTCCCACCATCTAGAATCATCAGGTCTGCTTGCAGATGAACAGAATGTCTTGGAAAGACAGACCTTTAGACCTCATAGGCCTGTCCAATACATTGTTGATTTTTTATTATTTATACTTTCATTACAAGTTGGGATTTAAATTGATGGACACGCCATGATGTCTCTGTGACAAATGTATTATATATATTTATTATAAAACAATTTAGAAAACGTCACTCAAATCCTGTTAAATGTATATAGAGGTATTAGTCTCATGCTACTGTCACGACTCCTACCGAAGGTGGCTTCCCTTCCTGTTCGGGTGGCGCTCGGCGGACGTCGTCACCGGCCTACTAGCTGCCACTGATCCTTTTTTCCCCTTTTCTGTTTATTGGTTTCACCTGTGTTTGTTTTAGGCTGATTGGTTGGGCTTTATTTACCAGCAGGCCCGGGATTGTTTCGTTGTACATGTGTACACGTCTGTGTGTCACGGTTTTCCCATGTGTTTTTTTTTTTTGCTGGACTGTTTAAGTCCCCCGTATTTGGGGCATTTGTTTGGGTTGGCGTATGTTCACCGTTGTGGTGCATTAAAATATTAGCACTACCCTGAACTCTCTGCTTCCTGCGCCTGACTTCTCATCCACTACACCCCGGATGTTACAGCTACAGTATATAAATGATATTCTTCCATTTTAAACAGCCTAACAGGCTCTCCCACCATCTCTAATGATCTGGTCTGCTTGATGATGAACTAAATGTAGACCACAGCATGATTATTATATGACTACCACATCTCTGTACCCCCCCACACACAATCCATGTTTGGTAGATGCTCTTTTCATTTACAATTTAACCCTTAGCCTACCATTTCTGCAGTCGTGTGGAAATCTGTAACGTCCGATCAGTTTGGCCTTTAAACTGTGGAAAGATGAGACTCAGGAACACGATGATGTTCTCCGTTTTGCTCTACGACCCCATAAGCATCGTCTGAAGTCATACAGTCCATCTGCCAACTTCTGTCTGTAGTGTCAGAACCGTTTGGACTACACACTACCATGACCCCACTATGGAAAGGTGAGTCTCTCAGGAACACGTACAGGTTGTATTGATCTAGGACACACTAACATGACCCCACTATGGAAAGGTGAGTCTCTCAGGAACACATACAGGTTGTATTGATCTTGGACACACTAACATGACCCCACTATGGAAAGGTGAGTCTCTCAGGAACACATACAGGTTGTATTGATCTAGGACACACTAACATGACCCCACTATGGAAAGGTGAGTCTCTCAGGAACACATACAGGTTGTATTGATCTAGGACACACTAACATGACCCCACTATGGAAAGGTGAGTCTCTCAGGAACACGTACAGGTTGGTTTGATCTAGGACACACTAACATGACCCCACTATGGAAAGGTGAGTCTCTCAGGAACACGTACAGGTTGGTTTGATCTAGGACACACTAACATGACCCCACTATGGAAAGGTGAGTCTCTCAGGAACACATACAGGTTGGTTTGATCTAGGACACACTAACATGACCCCACTATGGAAAGGTGAGTCTCTCAGGAACACGTACAGGTTGGTTTGATCTAGGACACACTAACATGACCCCACTATGGAAAGGTGAGTCTCTCAGGAACACGTACAGGTTGGTTTGATCTAGAACGCCCACAAGCTTTACAAGACTCGTCTGAAGGTCTCCTGGTACCAGTTTAACACATTAATGGAAGTATATGTGGAGATAGTTTAGTGCCAAAAATAAGGGGTGTAATACATGTAAAAGATTATAGTTTCCTGATCTGTCTTATAGCTCTCAGATAAAAAACATAATAAAAAATATATATATCTAAAATCGAAGGTTTAAAAATGTCACAGTAGGATGAAAGACAGAGGACACTAAAGTCTCTTCATATCTGGGCTTAACAACAAGATATACGGGTCATTTCTGCTTGGCTGTCAATCAACTGAAAGAGAAAGCAAGAAGGACTTTTTGAGCTATCAAAAGACAAATTCAAATTGACATACCAATTAGAACCTCACACAAAATATTCAAATCTATAATTGAACCAATTGACCTTTGTGGGAGTGAAGTGTTGGGTCCACTAACCAATCAAGATGTTTTTAAATGGGGCGAGTCTCTCAGGAACACATACAGGTTGGTTTGATTGAAATCCAATTGAAATTCTGCAAAAACATTCTCAGAGTACAGAGAAAAGGGCCCAAATAATACAAGTAGGAATTAATTAGGCCAATATCCATCACTAATTAATATCCATGACTAATTAATACCCATCACTAATTAATATCCATCACTAATTAATATCCAGAAATGAGCCATCAATGTCTATAACCACCTCAAAACAAGAGACCACCAAACATACATTAATGATATGACCTATTGGGAAAACATGACAAATTCTCAATTTGAACTTAAATGCTATTTGGCCCTAAACAGACAGTAAATGATGGCATACATACAGACAATGTACAGATTCAGTGAGTATAACCTTGCTATTTAGAGAGGTCACCACAGGCAGAGAGAAGACAGGCTATGTGCCCACTACCCACAAAATGAGTTGGATACTGAGCTGTACTTCCTAACCTCCTGCCAAATGTACGATGAAATAAGAGACACATATTTCCTTCAGATTACAAGGACCCCAAAATGATTTGAAAACAAATATAACATTGACAAGCTCCTGTATCTGTTAGGTGAAATACCACAGTGTGCAATCATGTCAGCAGAATGTGTGACCTGTTGTGATGAGACCAGGGTAACTAGTGGAGAACAAACACCACAGTAAATAAAACCTAGGACTAGATTTATCACTTTAGTTCATTTCCCTTGACATTTGTACTTCTACTTTTTGTACACACAGCTCACACTCTCTTACAGACACCAGCTGGCTGAGAGGGCCCTAGTGGAGACAGCTGGTTGAGAGGGCCCTAGTGGAGACAGCTGGCTGAGAGGGCCCTAGTGGAGACAGCTGGTTGAGAGGGCCCTAGTGGAGCCGGGTGACTGAGAGGGCCCTAGTGGAGACAGGTGGCTGAGAGGGCCCTAGTGGAGCCTACTGGCTGATAGGGTCCAATCGGAGCAGCTTGCTGAGAGGGCCCTAGTGGAGCCGGCTGACTGAGAGGGCCCTAGTGGAGACAGGTGGCTTAGAGGGCACTAGTGGAGACAGGTAGCTGAGAGGGCCCTAGTGGAGACAGGTGGCTGAGAGGGCCCTAATGGAGCCGGATGGCTGAGAGGGCCCAAGTGGAACCAGGTGGCTGAGAGGGCCCTAGTGGAGCCAGCTGACTGAGAGGGCCCCAGTGGAGACAGCTGGCTGAGAGGGCCCTAGTGGAGCCGGCTGAGTGAGTGGGCCCTAGTGGAGAAAGCTGGCTGAGAGGGTCCAACTGGAGACAGCTGGCTGAGAGGGCCCTAGTGGAGCCAGCTGACTGAGAGGGCCCCAGTGGAGCAGGCTGGCTGAGAGGGTCCAAGTGGAGACGGCTGGCTGAGAAGGCCCTAGTGGAGCAGGCTGGCTGAGAGGGCCCTAGTGTAGTCTACTGACTGATAGGGTCCAATCGGAGCGGCTTGCTGAGAGGGCCCTAGTGGAGCCGGGTGACTGAGAGGGCCCCAGTGGAGACAGCTGGTTGAGAGGGCCCTAGTGGAGCAGGCTGGCTGAGAGGGCCCAAGTGGAGACAGTTGACTGACAGGGCCCTAGTGGTGCCGGGTGACTGAGAGGGCCCCAGTGGAGACAGCTGGTTGAGAGGGCCCTAGTGGAGCAGGCTGGCTGAGAGGGCCCAAGTGGAGACAGCTGGCTGAGAGGGCACTAGTGGAGAAAGCTGGCTGAGAGGGTCCAAGTGGAGTTGGCTGGCTGAGAGGGCCCCTGTGGAGCCAGCTGACTGAGAGGGCCCCAGTGGAGCAGGATGGCTGAGAGGGTCCAAGTGGAGACAGTTGACTGAGAGGGTCCTAGTGGAGCAGGCTGGCTGAGAGGGCCCTAGTGGAGCTGGGTGACTGAGAGGGCCCTTGTGGAGACAGTTGGCTGAGAGGGCCCTAGTGGAGCCAGGTGGCTGAGAGGGCCCTAGTGGAGACAGCTGGCTGAGAGGGTCCTAGTGGAGCAGGATGGCTGAGAGGGTCCAAGTGGAGACAGTTGACTGAGAGGGCCCTAGTGGAGCCGGGTGACTGAGAGGGCCCCAGTGGAGACAGCTGGTTGAGAGGGCCCTAGTGGAGCAGGCTGGCTGAGAGGGCCCAAGTGGAGCCAGGTGGCTGAGAGGGCCCTAGTGGAGACGGCTGAGTGAGAGGGCCCTAGTGGAGCAGGCTGGCTGAGAGGGCCCAAGTGGAGCCAGGTGGCTGAGAGGGCCCCAGTGGAGCAGGCTGGCTGAGAGGGCCCAAGTGGAGCCAGGTGGCTGAGAGGGCCCCAGTGGAGACAGCTGGTTGAGAGGGCCCTAGTGGAGCAGGCTGGCTGAGAGGGTCCAACTGGAGACAGCTGGCTGAGAGGGCCCTAGTGGAGACAGCTGGCTGAGAGGGCCCTAGTGGAGCCAGCTGACTGAGAGGGCACTAGTGGAGAAAGCTGGCTGAGAGGGTCCAAGTGGAGCTAGCTGACTGAGAGGGCCCTAGTGGAGCCAGCTGACTGAGAGGGCCCCAGTGGAGACAGCTGGCTGAGAGGGCCCTAGTGGAGCCGGCTGAGTGAGTGGGACCTAGTGGAGAAAGCTGGCTGAGAGGGCCCTAGTGGAGCCGGGTGACTGAGAGGGCCCTAGTGGAGAAAGCTGGCTGAGAGGGTCCAACTGGAGACAGCTGGCTGAGAGGGCCCTAGTGGAGCCAGCTGACTGAGAGGGCACTAGTGGAGAAAGCTGGCTGAGAGGGTCCAAGTGGAGCTGGCTGGCTGAGAGGGCCCCAGTGGAGCCAGCTGTCTGAGAGGGCCCCAGTTTAGCAGGCTGGCTGAGAGGGTCCAAGTGGAGACAGCTGGCTGAGAAGGCCCTAGTGGAGCAGGCTGGCTGAGAGGGCCCTAGTGTAGCCTACTGGCTGATAGGGTCCAATCGGAGCGGCTTGCTGAGAGGGCCCTAGTTAAGCCGGGTGACTGAGAGGGCCCCAGTGGAGACAGCTGGTTGAGAGGGCCCTAGTGGAGCAGGCTGGCTGAGAGGGCCCAAGTGGAGACAGCTGGCTGAGAGGGCACTAGTGGAGAAAGCTGGCTGAGAGGGTCCAAGTGGAGTTGGCTGGCTGAGAGGGCCCCAGTGGAGCCAGCAAACTGAGAGGGCCCCAGTGGAGCAGGATGGCTGAGAGGGTCCAAGTGGAGACAGTTGACTGAGAGGGTCCTAGTGGAGCAGGCTGGCTGAGAGGGCCCTAGTGGAGCCGGGTGACTGAGAGGGCCCTTGTGGAGACAGTTGGCTGAGAGGGCCCTAGTGGAGCCAGGTGGCTGAGAGGGCCCTAGTGGAGCCAGGTGGCTGAGAGGGCCCTAGTGGAGACAGGCGGCTGAGAGGGCCCTAGTGGAGACGGCTGAGTGAGAGGGCCCTAGTGGAGACAGCTGGCTGAGAGGGCCCTAGTGGAGCAGGCTGGCTGAGAGGGCCCAAGTGGAGACAGCTGGCTGAGAGGGCACTAGTGGAGAAAGCTGGCTGAGAGGGTCCAAGTGGAGTTGGCTGGCTGAGAGGGCCCCTGTGGAGCCAGCCGACTGAGAGGGCCCCAGTGGAGCAGGATGGCTGAGAGGGTCCAAGTGGAGACAGTTGACTGAGAGGGTCCTAGTGGAGCAGGCTGGCTGAGAGGGCCCTAGTGGAGCCGGGTGACTGAGAGGGCCCTTGTGGAGACAGTTGGCTGAGAGGGCCCTAGTGGAGCCAGGTGGCTGAGAGGGCCCTAGTGGAGACGGCTGAGTGAGTGGGCCCTAGTGGAGAAAGCTGGCTGAGAGGGCCCTAGTGGAGACAGCTGGCTGAGAGGGCCCTAGTGGAGCCAGCTGATTGAGAGGGCACTCGTGGAGAAAGCTGGCTGAGAGGGTCCAAGTGGAGCCAGCTGACTGAGAGGGCCCCAGTGGAGACAGCTGGCTGAGAGGGCCCTAGTGGAGCCGGCTGAGTGAGTGGGACCTAGTGGAGAAAGCTGGCTGAGAGGGCCCTAGTGGAGCCGGGTGACTGAGAGGGCCCTAGTGGAGAAAGCTGGCTGAGAGGGTCCAACTGGAGCCAGCTGGCTGAGAGGGCCCTAGTGGAGCCAGCTGAATGAGAGGGCACTAGTGGAGAAAGCTGGCTGAGAGGGTCCAAGTGGAGCTGGCTGGCTGAGAGGGCCCCAGTTGAGCCAGCTGTCTGAGAGGGCCCCAGTGGAGCAGGCTGGCTGAGAGGGTCCAAGTGGAGACAGCTGGCTGAGAAGGCCCTAGTGGAGCAGGCTGGCTGAGAGGGCCCTAGTGTAGCCTACTGGCTGATAGGGTCCAATCGGAGCGGCTTGCTGAGAGGGCCCTAGTGGAGCCGGGTGACTGAGAGGGCCCCAGTGGAGACAGCTGGTTGAGAGGGCCCTAGTGGAGCAGGCTGGCTGAGAGGGCCCAAGTGGAGCCAGGTGGCTGAGAGGGCCCTAGTGGAGACGGCTGAGTGAGTGGGCCCTAGTGGATCAGGCTGGCTGAGAGGGCCCAAGTGGAGCCAGGTGGCTGAGAGGGCCCCAGTGGAGCAGGTTGGCTGAGAGGGCCCAAGTGGAGCCAGGTGGCTGAGAGGGTCCAACTGGAGACAGCTGACTGAGAGGGCACTAGTGGAGAAAGCTGGCTGAGAGGGCCCTAGTGGAGCCAGCTGACTGAGAGGGCCCTAGTGGAGAAAGCTGGCTGAGAGGGCCCTAGTGGAGCCGGGTGAATGAGAGGGCCATAGTGGAGAAAGCTGGCTGAGAGGGTCCAACTGGAGACAGCTGGCTGAGAGGGCCCTATTGGAGCCAGCTGACTGAGAGGGCACTAGTGGAGAAAGCTGGCTGAGAGGGTCCAAGTGGAGCTGGCTGGCTGAGAGGGCCCCAGTGGAGCCAGCTGTCTGAGAGGGCCCCAGTTTAGCAGGCTGGCTGAGAGGGTCCAAGTGGAGACAGTTGACTGAGAGGGTCCATGTGGAGCAGGCTGGCTGAGAGGGCCCTAGTGGAGCCGGGTGACTGAGAGGGCCCTTGTGGAGACAGTTGGCTGAGAGGGCCCTAGTGGAGCCAGGTGGCTGAGAGGGCCCTAGTGGAGACGGCTGAGTGAGTGGGCCCTAGTGGAGAAAGCTGGCTGAGAGGGCCCTAGTGGAGACAGCTGGCTGAGAGGGCCCTAGTGGTGCCAGCTGATTGAGAGGGCACTCGTGGAGAAAGCTGGCTGAGAGGGTCCAAGTGGAGCTAGCTGACTGAGAGGGCCCCAGTGGAGACAGCTGGCTGAGAGGGCCCTAGTGGAGCCGGCTGAGTGAGTGGGACCTAGTGGAGAAAGCTGGCTGAGAGGGCCCTAGTGGAGCCAGCTGAATGAGAAGGCACTAGTGGAGAAAGCTGGCTGAGAGGGTCCAAGTGGAGCTGGCTGGCTGAGAGGGCCCCAGTTGAGCCAGCTGTCTGAGAGGGCCCCAGTGGAAAATGCTGGCTGAGAGGGTCCAAGTGGAGACAGCTGGCTGAGAAGGCCCTAGTGGAGCAGGCTGGCTGAGAGGGCCCTAGTGTAGCCTACTGGCTGATAGGGTCCAATCGGAGCGGCTTGCTGAGAGGGCCCTAGTGGAGCCGGGTGACTGAGAGGGCCCCAGTGGAGACAGCTGGTTGAGAGGGCCCTAGTGGAGCAGGCTGGCTGAGAGGGCCCAGGTGGAGACAGTTGACTGACAGGGCCCTAGTGGAGCCGGGTGACTGAGAGGGCCCAAGTGGAGACAGCTGGTTGAGAAGGCCCTATTGGAGCAGGCTGGCTGAGAGGGCCCAAGTGGAGACAGCTGGCTGAGAGGGCACTAGTGGAGAAAGCTGGCTGAGAGGGTCCAAGTGGAGTTTGCTGGCTGAGAGGGCCCCAGTGGAGCCAGCTGACTGAGAGGGCCCCAGTGGAGCAGGATGGCTGAGAGGGTCCAAGTGGAGACAGTTGACTGAGAGGGTCCTAGTGGAGCAGGCTGGCTGAGAGGGCCCTAGTGGAGCCGGGTGACTGAGAGGGCCCTTGTGGAGACAGTTGGCTGAGAGGGCCCTAGTGGAGCCAGGTGGCTGAGAGGGCCCTAGTGGAGCCAGGTGGCTGAGAGGGCCCTAGTGGAGACGGCTGAGTGAGAGGGCCCTAGTGGAGAAAGCTGGCTGAGAGGGCCCTAGTGGAGCCAGCTGACTGAGAGGGCACTAGTGGAGAAAGCTGGCTGAGAGGGTCCAAGTGGAGCTGGCTGGCTGAGAGGGCCCCAGTGGAGCCATCTGACTGAGAGGGCCCCAGTGGAGCAGGCTGGCTGAGAGGGTCCAAGTGGAGACATCCGGCTGAGACGGCCCTAGTGGAGACAGGTGGCTGAGAGGGCCCTAGTGGAGACAGGTGACTGATAGGGCCCTAGTGGAGACAGGTGGCTGATAGGGCCCTAGTGGAGACAGGTGGCTGAGAGGGCCCTAGTGGAGACAGGTGACTGATAGGGCCCTAGTGGAGACAGGTGACTGATAGGGCCCTAGTGGAGACAGGTGGCTGAGAGGGCCCTAGTGGAGACAGGTGGCTGAGAGGGTCCAAGTGGAGACAGTTGACTGAGAGGGCCCTAGTGGAGACAGGTGGCTGAGAGGGCCCTAGTGGAGACAGATGGCTGAGAGGGTCCAAGTGGAGACAGTTGACTGAGAGGGCCCTAGTGGAGCCGGGTGACTGAGAGGGCCCTAGTGGAGACAGGTGGCTGAGAGGGCCCTAGTGGAGCCAGATGGCTGAGAGGGCCCGAGTGGAGACAGGTGGCTGAGAGGGTCCAAGTGGAGACAGTTGACTGAGAGGGCCCTAGTGGAGCCGGGTGACTTAGAGGGCCCTAGTGGAGACAGGTGGCTGAGAGGGCCCTAATGGAGCCGGATGGCTGAGAGGGCCCAAGTGGAACCAGGTGGCTGAGAGGGCCCTAGTGGAGCCGGCTGAGTGTGTGGGCCCTAGTGGAGAAAGCTGGCTGAGAGGGCCCTAGTGGAGACAGCTGGTTGAGAGGGTCCTAGTGGACCTGGGTGAGTGAGTGGGCCCTAGTGGAGAAAGCTGGCTCAGAGGGCCCTAGTGGAGCCGGGTGACTGAGAGGGCCCGAGTGGAGACAGGTGGCTGAGAGGATCCTAGTGGAGCCTACTGGCTGATAGGGTCCAATCGGAGAGGCTTGCTGAGAGGGCCCTAGTGGAGCCGGCTGACTGAGAGGGCCCTAGTGGAGACAGGTGGCTGAGAGGGCCCTAGTGGAGACAGCTTGTTGAGAGGGCCCTAGTGGAGACAGGTGGCTGAGAGGGCCCTAGTGGAGCCGGGTGACTGAGAGGGCCCTTGTGGAGACAGGTGGCTGAGAGGGCCCTAATGGAGCCGGATGGCTGAGAGGGCCCAAGTGGAACCAGGTGGCTGAGAGGGCCCTAGTGGAGCCGGCTGAGTGTGTGGGCCCTAGTGGAGAAAGCTGGCTGAGAGGGCCCTAGTGGAGACAGCTGGTTGAGAGGTTCCTAGTGGACCTGGGTGAGTGAGTGGGCCCTAGTGGAGAAAGCTGGCTCAGAGGGCCCTAGTGGAGCCGGGTGACTGAGAGGGCCCTAGTGGAGAAAGCTGGCTGAGAGGGCCCAAGTGTAGCTGGCTGGCTGAGAGGACCCCAGTGGAGCCAGCTGACTGAGAGCGACCCAGTGGAGACAGGTGGCTGAGAGGGTCCAAGTGGAGACAGGTGGCTGAGAGGGCCCTAGTGGAGCCTACTGGCTGATAGGGTCCAATCGGAGCGGCTTGCTGAGAGGGCCCTAGTGGAGACAGCTTGTTGAGAGGGCCCTAGTGGAGACAGGTGGCTGAGAGGGCACTAGTGGAGCCAGGTGGCTGAGAGGGCCCTAGTGGAGCCAGGTGGCTGAGAGGGCCCTAGTGGAGACGGCTGAGTGAGAGGGCCCTAGTGGAGAAAGCTGGCTGAGAGGGCCCTAGTGGAGACGGCTGACTGAGAGGGCACTAGTGGAGAAAGCTGGCTGAGAGGGTCCAAGTGGAGCTGGCTGGCTGAGAGGGCCCCAGTGGAGCCAGCTGACTGAGAGGGCCCCAGTGGAGCAGGCTGGCTGAGAGGGTCCAAGTGGAGACATCCGGCTGAGACGGCCCTAGTGGAGACAGGTGGCTGAGAGGGCCCTAGTGGAGACAGGTGACTGATAGGGCCCTAGTGGAGACAGGTGGCTGATAGGGCCCTAGTGGAGACAGGTGGCTGAGAGGGCCCTAGTGGAGACAGGTGACTGATAGGGCCCTAGTGGAGACAGGTGACTGATAGGGCCCTAGTGGAGACAGGTGGCTGAGAGGGCCCTAGTGGAGACAGGTGGCTGAGAGGGTCCAAGTGGAGACAGTTGACTGAGAGGGCCCTAGTGGAGACAGGTGGCTGAGAGGGCCCTAGTGGAGACAGATGGCTGAGAGTGTCCAAGTGGAGACAGTTGACTGAGAGGGCCCTAGTGGAGCCGGGTGACTGAGAGGGCCCTAGTGGAGACAGGTGGCTGAGAGGGCCCTAGTGGAGCCAGATGGCTGAGAGGGCCCGAGTGGAGACAGGTGGCTGAGAGGGTCCAAGTGGAGACAGTTGACTGAGAGGGCCCTAGTGGAGCCGGGTGACTGAGAGGGCCCTAGTGGAGACAGGTGGCTGAGAGGGCCCTAATGGAGCCGGATGGCTGAGAGGGCCCAAGTGGAACCAGGTGGCTGAGAGGGCCCTAGTGGAGCCGGCTGAGTGTGTGGGCCCTAGTGGAGAAAGCTGGCTGAGAGGGCCCTGGTGGAGACAGCTGGTTGAGAGGGTCCTAGTGGACCTGGGTGAGTGAGTGGGCCCTAGTGGAGAAAGCTGGCTCAGAGGGCCCTAGTGGAGCCGGGTGACTGAGAGGGCCCGAGTGGAGACAGGTGGCTGAGAGGGCCCAAGTGTAGCTGGCTGGCTGAGAGGACCCCAGTGGAGCCAGCTGACTGAGAGCGACCCAGTGGAGACAGGTGGCTGAGAGGGTCCAAGTGGAGACAGGTGGCTGAGAGGGCCCTAGTGGAGCCTACTGGCTGATAGGGTCCAATCGGAGCGGCTTGCTGAGAGGGCCCTAGTGGAGACAGCTTGTTGAGAGGGCCCTAGTGGAGACAGGTGGCTGAGAGGGCACTAGTGGAGCCAGGTGGCTGAGAGGGCCCTAGTGGAGCCAGGTGGCTGAGAGGGCCCTAGTGGAGACGGCTGAGTGAGAGGGCCCTAGTGGAGAAAGCTGGCTGAGAGGGCCCTAGTGGAGACGGCTTAGTGAGAGGGCACTAGTGGAGAAAGCTGGCTGAGAGGGTCCAAGTGGAGCTGGCTGGCTGAGAGGGCCCCAGTGGAGCCATCTGACTGAGAGGGCCCCAGTGGAGCAGGCTGGCTGAGAGGGTCCAAGTGGAGACATCCGGCTGAGACGGCCCTAGTGGAGACAGGTGGCTGAGAGGGCCCTAGTGGAGACAGGTGACTGATAGGGCCCTAGTGGAGACAGGTGGCTGATAGGGCCCTAGTGGAGACAGGTGGCTGAGAGGGCCCTAGTGGAGACAGGTGACTGATAGGGCCCTAGTGGAGACAGGTGACTGATAGGGCCCTAGTGGAGACAGGTGGCTGAGAGGGCCCTAGTGGAGACAGGTGGCTGAGAGGGTCCAAGTGGAGACAGTTGACTGAGAGGGCCCTAGTGGAGCCAGGTGGCTGAGAGGGCCCTAGTGGAGCCAGGTGGCTGAGAGGGCCCTAGTGGAGCCGGCTGAGTGAGAGGGCCCTAGTGGAGAAAGCTGGCTGAGAGGGCCCTAGTGGAGACGGCTGAGTGAGAGGGCACTAGTGGAGAAAGCTGGCTGAGAGGGTCCAAGTGGAGCTGGCTGGCTGAGAGGGCCCCAGTGGAGCCATCTGACTGAGAGGGCCCCAGTGGAGCAGGCTGGCTGAGAGGGTCCAAGTGGAGACATCCGGCTGAGACGGCCCTAGTGGAGACAGGTGGCTGAGAGGGCCCTAGTGGAGACAGGTGACTGATAGGGCCCTAGTGGAGACAGGTGGCTGATAGGGCCCTAGTGGAGACAGGTGGCTGAGAGGGCCCTAGTGGAGACAGGTGACTGATAGGGCCCTAGTGGAGACAGGTGACTGATAGGGCCCTAGTGGAGACAGGTGGCTGAGAGGGCCCTAGTGGAGACAGGTGGCTGAGAGGGTCCAAGTGGAGACAGTTGACTGAGAGGGCCCTAGTGGAGACAGGTGGCTGAGAGGGCCCTAGTGGAGACAGATGGCTGAGAGTGTCCAAGTGGAGACAGTTGACTGAGAGGGCCCTAGTGGAGCCGGGTGACTGAGAGGGCCCTAGTGGAGACAGGTGGCTGAGAGGGCCCTAGTGGAGCCAGATGGCTGAGAGGGCCCGAGTGGAGACAGGTGGCTGAGAGGGTCCAAGTGGAGACAGTTGACTGAGAGGGCCCTAGTGGAGCCGGGTGACTTAGAGGGCCCTAGTGGAGACAGGTGGCTGAGAGGGCCCTAATGGAGCCGGATGGCTGAGAGGGCCCAAGTGGAACCAGGTGGCTGAGAGGGCCCTAGTGGAGCCGGCTGAGTGTGTGGGCCCTAGTGGAGAAAGCTGGCTGAGAGGGCCCTGGTGGAGACAGCTGGTTGAGAGGGTCCTAGTGGACCTGGGTGAGTGAGTGGGCCCTAGTGGAGAAAGCTGGCTCAGAGGGCCCTAGTGGAGCCGGGTGACTGAGAGGGCCCGAGTGGAGACAGGTGGCTGAGAGGATCCTAGTGGAGCCTACTGGCTGATAGGGTCCAATCGGAGAGGCTTGCTGAGAGGGCCCTAGTGGAGCCGGCTGACTGAGAGGGCCCTAGTGGAGACAGGTGGCTGAGAGGGCCCTAGTGGAGACAGCTTGTTGAGAGGGCCCTAGTGGAGACAGGTGGCTGAGAGGGCCCTAGTGGAGCCGGGTGACTGAGAGGGCCCTTGTGGAGACAGGTGGCTGAGAGGGCCCTAATGGAGCCGGATGGCTGAGAGGGCCCAAGTGGAACCAGGTGGCTGAGAGGGCCCTAGTGGAGCCGGCTGAGTGTGTGGGCCCTAGTGGAGAAAGCTGGCTGAGAGGGCCCTAGTGGAGACAGCTGGTTGAGAGGGTCCTAGTGGACCTGGGTGAGTGAGTGGGCCCTAGTGGAGAAAGCTGGCTCAGAGGGCCCTAGTGGAGCCGGGTGACTGAGAGGGCCCTAGTGGAGAAAGCTGGCTGAGAGGGCCCAAGTGTAGCTGGCTGGCTGAGAGGACCCCAGTGGAGCCAGCTGACTGAGAGGGCCCTAGTGGAGAAAGCTGGCTGAGAGGGCCCAAGTGTAGCTGGCTGGCTGAGAGGGCCCCAGTGGAGCCAGCTGACTGAGAGGGCCCCAGTGGAGACAGGTGGCTGAGAGGGTCCAAGTGGAGACAGGTGGCTGAGAGGGCCCTAGTGGAGCCTACTGGCTGATAGGGTCCAATCGGAGCGGCTTGCTGAGAGGGCCCTAGTGGAGACAGCTTGTTGAGAGGGCCCTAGTGGAGACAGGTGGCTGAGAGGGCACTAGTGGAGAAAGCTGGCTGAGAGGGTCCAAGTGGAGCTGGCTGGCTGAGAGGGCCCCAGTGGAGCTAGCTGACTGAGAGGGTCCAAGTGGAGACAGCTGGCTGATAGGGCCATGGTTGAGCAGGCTGGCTGAGAGGGCCCTAGTGGAGCCGGGTGACTGAGAGGGCCCTAGTGGAGACAGGTGACTGAGAGGGCCCTAGTGGAGACCGGTGGCTGAGAGGGCCCTAGTGGAGACAGGTGACTGAGAGGGCCCTAGTGGAGACAGGTGGCTGAGAGGGCCCTAGTGGAGACAGGTGACTGAGAGGGCCCTAGTGGAGACAGGTGACTGAGAGGGCCCTAGTGGAGACAGGTGACTGAGAGGGCCCAGGTATCTGGTAGGTGGTAGGTATCTGGTAGGTGAAATACCACAGTGTGCAATCATGTCAGCAGAATGTGTGACCTGTTGTGATGAGACCAGGGTAACCAGTGGAGAACAAACACCACAGTAAATACAACGTAGGACTAGATTTATTTATTACTTTAGTTCATTTCCCTTGACATTTGTACTTCTACGTTTTGTACACACAGCTCACACTCTCTTACAGACACCAGCTGGCTGAGAGGGCCCTAGTGGAGACAGCTGGTTGAGAGGGCCCTAGTGGAGACAGCTGGCTGAGAGGGCCCTAGTGGAGACAGCTGGTTGAGAGGGCCCTAGTGGAGCCGGGTGACTGAGAGGGCCCTAGTGGAGCCTACTGGCTGAGAGGGCCATAGTGGAGACATCTGGTTGAGAGGGCACTAGTGTAGCCAGATGGTTGAGAGGGCCCTAGTGGAGAAAGCTGGCTGAGAGGGCCCTAGTGTAGCCGGGTGATTGAGAGGGCCCTAGTGGAGACAGCTGGCTGAGAGGGCCCTAGTGGAGACCGCTGGCTGAGAGGGCCCTAGTGGAGCCGGGTGACTGATAGGGCCCTAGTGGAGACAGGTGACTGAGAGGGCCCTAGTGGAGACGGCTGGTTGAGAGGGCCCTAGTGGAGACAGGTGGCTGAGAGGGCCCTAGTGGAGACAGCTGGCTGAGAGGGTCCAAGTGGAGACAGTTGACTGAGAGGGTCCTAGTGGAGACAGTTGACTGATAGGGTCCTAGTGGAGACAGTTGACTGAGGGGGTCCAAGTGGAGGCAGCTGGCTGAGAGGGTCTATGGTGGTAAAATTGCTGTTATGTTTATCCAGTGTATCTATGTAACTAAAGTCTGTAAATGTTTATCCAGCTTATCTATACATTTAATTAAAGTCTGTTAATGTTTATCCAGTGTATCTATGTATTTAATTAGTTGTAATAGTTTTTATCTAGTGTATCTATGTATTTAATTAGTCTGTAATAATGTTTATCTAGTGTATCTATGTATTTAATTAGTCTGTAATAATGTTTATCTAGTGTATCTATGTATTTAACTAAAGTCACATGATGTACTAATGAGACTTGCTCCCTCTGCTAGAACACTTCCCCTTTGTCTACATGACTGACTCATGGTTCTGGACTCACAGCCAAATGCTGTTTCTCCATATCCTGTTATTTAGCAGTAGACTGAACTAAACTGTGGGAGACGAGCAGGACAAATGGTTGTGGTTCCTTTGAGAAACAGTGTTGAGACATTGAGCACTGAGAAATGGTGTGACATTTCTCAACAAGACCTCACCACAAAAGTCACAATGTGGAAAGGTGAACATCTCTCTGTAGAGGAGATTATATATAATTTAATATATTTGCTTACATCTGTTTTTGTTTTCTATATCGTTCAGTTCCATAGGTCAGGGTCAAGCTGAGCTGAGCCAATAGTGGAAAAGGTTACTGGTTATGATGACATCACTGGTGAGAAGTTTGTAATGAAAAGATATTCAGTTGACTGCATGTTAGTCTGTCAGCCTTATCTCCTTCAAACCTCCCTCCCTCCCCTCCCCTTATCTCTCGCCCTCCACACCCCCTCCTCTCTCTCTGCTCCTCTCTCTCATTCTCAATTCAATTCAAGGGGCTTTATTGGCATGGGAAACATATGTTACCATTGCCAAAGCAAGTTAACTAGTTAATATACAAAAGTGAACTAAACAATAAAAATGAACAGTAAACATTACACTCACAGAAGTTCCCAAAGAACAAAGACATTTCAAATGTCATAGTATGTATATATTTTATTTATTTTATTTTTATTTCACCTTTATTTAACCAGGTAGGCAAATTGAGAACACGTTCTCATTTACAATTGCGACCTGGCCAAGATAAAGCAAAGCAGTTCGACACATACAACAACACATAGTTACACATGGAGTAAAACAAACATACAGTCAATAATACAGTGAAAAATAAGTCTATATACAATATGAGCAAGTGAGGTGAGATAAGGGAGGTGAAGGCAAACAAAATATATATATAAATAAATAAAAATATAAAAAGGCCATGGTGGCGAAGTAAATACAATATAGCAAGTAAAAAAAAAGAAAAAAAGTAGAGATAGTAGAGATAGAAAAAAGTAGAGATAGAAATAATGGGGTGCAAAGGAGCAAAATAAATAAATAAATAAATACAGTAGGTAAAGAGGTAGTTGTTTGGGCTAAATTATAGATGGGCTATGTACAGGTGCAGTAATCTATGAGCTGCTCTGACAGCTGGTGCTTAAAGCTAGTGAGGGAGATAAGTGTTTCCAGTTTCAGAGATTTTTGTAGTTCGTTCCAGTCATTGGCAGCAGAGAACTGGAAGGAGAGGCGGCCAAAGGAAGAATTGGTTTTGGGGGTGACCAGAGAGATATACCTGCTGGAGCGCGTGCTACAGGTAGGTGCTGCTATGGTGACCAGCGAGCTGAGATAAGGGGGGACTTTACCTAGCAGGGTCTTGTAGATGACCTGGAGCCAGTGGGTTTGGCGACGAGTATGAAGCGAGGGCCAGCCAACGAGAGTGTACAGGTCGCAGTGGTGGGTAGTATATGGGGCTTTGGTGACAAAACGGATGGCACTGTGATAGACTGCATCCAATTTATTGAGTAGGGTTTTGGAGGCTATTTTGTAAATGACATCACCGAAGTCGAGGATTGGTAGGATGGTCAGTTTTACAAGGGTATGTTTGGCAGCATGAGTGAAGGATGCTTTGTTGCGGAATAGGAAGCCAATTCTAGATTTAACTTTGGATTGGAGATGTTTGATGTGAGTCTGGAAGGAGAGTTTACAGTCTAACCAGACACCTAGGTATTTGTAGTTGTCCACATATTCTAAGTCAGAGCCGTCCAGAGTAGTGATGTTGGACAGGCGGGCAGGTGCAGGCAGCGATCGGTTGAAGAGCATGCATTTAGTTTTACTTGTATTTAAGAGTAAATGGAGGCCACGGAAGGAGAGTTGTATGGCATTGAAGCTCGCCTGGAGGGTTGTTAACACAGTGTCAAAAGAAGGGCCAGAAATATACAGAATAGTGTCGTCTGCGTAGAGATGGATCAGAGAATCACCAGCAGCAAGAGCGACATCATTGATGTATACAGAGAAGAGAGTCGGTCCAAGAATTGAACCCTGTGGCACCCCCATAGAGACTGCCAGAGGCCCGGACAACAGACCCTCCGATTTGACACACTGAACTCGATCAGAGAAGTAGTTGGTGAACCAGGCGAGGCAATCATTAGAGAAACCAAGGCTGTCGAGTCTGCCGATGAGGATGTGGTGATTGACAGAGTCAAAAGCCTTGGCCAGGTCAATGAATACGGCTGCACAGTATTGTTTCCTATCGATGGCGGTTAAGATATCGTTTATGACCTTGAGCGTGGCTGAGGTGCACCCATGACCAGCTCTGAAACCAGATTGCATAGCGGAGAAGGTATGGTGGGATTCGAAATGGTCGGTAATCTGTTTGTTGACTTGGCTTTCGAAGACCTTAGAAAGGCAGGGTAGGATAGATATAGGTCTGTAGCTGTTAGGGTCAAGAGTGTCCCCCCCTTTGAAGAGGGGGATAACCGCAGCTGCTTTCCAATCTTTGGGAATCTCAGACGACACGAAAGAGAGGTTGAAAAGGCTAGTAATAGGGGTGGCAACAATTTCAGCAGATAGTTTTAGAAAGAAAGGGTCCAGATTATCTAGCCCGGCTGATTTGTAAGGGTCCAGATTTTGCAGCTCTTTCAGAACATCAGCTGACTGTATTTGGGAGAAAGAGAAATGGGGAAGGCTTGGGCGAGTAGCAGAGGGGAGGGCAGTGCTGTTGACCGGGGTAGGGGTAGCCAGGTGGAAAGCATGGCCAGCCGTAGAAAAATGCTTATTGAAATTCTCAATTATAGTGGATTTGTCGGTGGTGACAGTGTTTCCTATCTTCAGTGCAGTTGGAAGCTGGGAGGAGGTGTTCTTATTCTCCATGGACTTTACAGTGTCCCAGAACTTTTTTGAATTTGTGTTGCAGGAAGCAAATTTCTGCTTGAAAAAGCTAGCCTTGGCTTTTCTAACTGCCTGTGTATATTGGTTTCTAGCTTCCCTGAAAAGTTGCATATCACGGGGGCTGTTCGATGCTAATGCAGAACGCCATAGGATGTTTTTCTGTTGGTTAAGGGCAGTCAGGTCAGGAGAGAACCAAGGGCTATATCTGTTCCTGGTTCTAAATTTCTTGAATGGGGCATGCTTATTCAAGATGGTGAGGAAGGCATTTAAAAAAAATATCCAGGCATCCTCTACTGACGGGATGAGATCAATATCCTTCCAGGATACCTCGGCCAGGTCGATCAGAAAGGCCTGCTCGCTGAAGTGTTTCAGGGAGCGTTTGACAGTGATGAGTGGAAGTCGTTTGACCGCTGACCCATTACGGATGCAGGCAATGAGGCAGTGATCGCTGAGATCTTGGTTGAAAACAGCAGAGGTGTATTTGGAGGGCAAGTTGGTTAGGATGATATCTATGAGGGTGCCCGTGTTTACGGAATTGGGGTGGTACCTGGTAGGTTCATTGATAATTTGTGTGAGATTGAGGGCATCAAGCTTAGATTGTAGGATGGCTGGGGTGTTAAGCATGTTCCAATTTAGGTCGCCTAGCAGCACGAGCTCTGAAGATAGATGGGGGGCAATCAGTTCACATATGGTGTCCAGAGCACAGCTGGGGGCAGAGGGTGGTCTATAGCAGGCGGCAACGGTGAGAGACTTGTTTTTAGAGAGGTGGATTTTTAAAAGTAGAAGTTCAAATTGTTTGGGAACAGACCTGGATAGTAAAACAGAACTCTGCAGGCAATCTTTGCAGTAGATTGCAACACCGCCCCCTTTGGCCGTTCTATCTTGTCTGAAAATCTTGTAGTTGGGGATGAAAATGTCAGAATTTTTGGTGGTCTTTCTAAGCCAGGATTCAGACACGGCTAAAACATCCGGGTTGGCAGAGTGTGCTAAAGCAGTGAACAAAACAAACTTAGGGAGGAGGCTTCTAATGTTAACATGCATGAAACCAAGGCTATTACGGTTACAGAAGTCATCAAAAGAGAGCGCCTGGGGAATAGGAGTGGAGCTAGGTACTGCAGGGCCTGGATTCACCTCTACATCACCAGAGGAACAGAGGAGGAGTAGGATAAGGGTACGGCTAAAAGCTATGAGAATTGGTCGTCTAGAACGTCTAGAACAGAGAGTAAAAGGACGTTTCTGGGGGCGATAAAATAGCTTCAAGGAATAATGTACAGACAAAGGTATGGTAGGATGTGAATACAGTGGAGGTAAACCTAGGTATTGAGTGATGATGAGAGAGATATTGTCTCTAGAAACATCATTGAAACCAGGTGATGTCATCGCATATGTGGGTGGTGGAACTGAAAGGTTGGATATGGTATAGTGAGCAGGGCTAGAGGCCCTACAGTGAAATAAGCCAATAAACACTAACCAGAACAGCAATGGACAAGGCATATTTACATTATGGAGAGGCATGCTTAATCAAGTGATCAATAAGGGTCCAGTGAGTAGAGGTTGGTTGGGGTCACGGCGATCCAGACAGCTGGCCGGGTAGATGGCTATCGGTAGCAAGATAGCATAGGATGGAGGTCTATTTTTAGACACCTCGTGCGTTTCCGTCGGTAGATTAGTGGGGTTCCGTGTCTTGTAGAGGGGATCAATCCAATTGGAAAAATAGATATAGTGACCCAAGAAAAAAAAAATGTCCGATATACTTATTCAGATAGCAGCCGATAAGACAGCTAACGATTAGCGGGCCCCAGATGAGCGTTCAGGTAACGTCGCGACGGAGGTGCCAGTTGGATAACTCCCTCGGGCAGATAACGTCGGCAGTCAATCGTGAAGGCCCGGTGGGGCTCCGTATCTGCACCAGTAAAAAAAAAACGGGTCCGGATAGGTGACTGTAGCCCAGGAATGGCTGATGGAACTCCTCAGCTGGCTAGCTCCGGAATGATTTAAGTTTGCTCCGGGATCGACGTAAGCCAATAGTCACACGGTTTGCAGCTAGCTAGCTGCGAAATCAAGGTGCAAATGTCCAGAAATGTCCTGCGGCTGAAATCCGGGGAAACTGAGAGAAAAAAAGGCCGGTATGCTCCGGTCCGAGTCGCGTTGCACAAAAGTGCCGGTAGATTATCGAGCGAAGGAATAGCTGATGACCACAAAACGTGGGCAGCTGAAACACCAACGCTAGCCAGCAAACCGGCTAACTTCTGGGCAGCTTCAGATTAGCTTTCGGCTAGCTTTCGGCTAGCTTCTGGTTAGCTTTCTGGCTAACTTCTGGTTAGCCCCTGGTTAGCTTCCACTGTGGATTTTCAGATTTGAGGTAAATAATACTTTTTTTGTTGTAATTGGTGAGGCGGGTTGCAGGAAAGCTTTTGTAGTTGAGTTCTTGGATAATAAAAAATATAAAAGATATGCGAAGAAAGTGTAAATATATATGTAAATATATATATACAGGACAAGACAGTACGAGGACAAAAATGACGTCTGAACTGCTAAGCCATCTTGGAACATCTATATACATATATATACATATATATACAGTGTCATAACGATGTGCAAATGGTTAAAGTACAAAAGGAAAATAAATAAACAAATTTGGGTTATATTTACAATGGTGTTTGTTCTTCACTGGTTGCCCTTTTCTTGTGGCAACAGGTCACACATCTTGCTGGCTGTGCTCACTGTGTCTGTACATAGTCAAAGCTTTCTTTAAGTTTGGGTCAGTCACAGTGGTCAGGTATTCTGCCACTGTGTACTCTCTGTTTAGGGTCAGTCACAGTGGTCAGGTATTCTGCCACTGTGTACTCTCTGTTTAGGGCCAAATAGCATTCTAGTTTGCTCTGTTGTTTTGTTAATTCTTTCCAATGTGTCAAGTAATTATATTTTAGTTTTCTCATGATTTGGTTGGGTCTAATTGTGTTGCTGTCCTGTTCTCTCTCTCTTCCTGACATATAGCATCAGGCCTGTAGAGCTTGACTCAGATGACAGACCTCTAGCTTCTACACCCCCCTCCTCCTCTCTCCTCCCCATCCTCTCCTCTCTCTACTCCTCTCTCTCTCTCTCTTCCTGACATATAGCATCAGGCCTGTAGAGCTTGACTCAGATGACAGACCTCTAGCTTCTACACCCCCCCTCCTCCTCTCTCACCCTTCCTCTCTCCTCCCCATCCCCTCCTCTCTCTACTCCTCTCTCTCTCTCTCTTCCCAACATGTAGAATCAGGCCTGTTGATCTTGACTCAGGTCACAGACATCTAGCATTTACACCCCCAACTCCTGATCTAACTTAAGACCAATATAAAATACATCAAATATACTCTCATTCATTTCCATAGAGACAGATACAATCAATCATTGACACACTGAATATACAACAGTCAGATGCATGACACCATCACCAATGTTCCTCTAACTTTCTCCGTCACTGAGCAGATTTCAGGTCTGCTGAGCGCAAACTTTAATGTTGTGAAAATTCTGTACAACTTCCAGTATGTGTTTACTGTGAACACAGAGGCTGTACCCCCTTTAAGTTATAGTTAACAGTGGACAAGTAGGCAACTGTGGCTATTTGATCATAATGTAGATCTACCAGAGTGACCTACCATCAAAAACAATGGAGAAAATGCATCCCATAACATTTAAACATGGAAACAGCTGTTCTATCATTCAGCCTACAGTAGCAGCCAATGTGTGGTGTTCAACGTAGACCTACATTCCATGAGACTTTTGAAAGAAACACGCAGGGCTTGACATTAACCTGTTTATCCACTTCTCCAACTGGGATAATAACTCACTAACTAGCAGAGGAGATGAACAAAATGTCCAGCAAGCAGGCCAACAGCCTGAGACCCCAAAAAATAGGAACACAAGGCTTTATCGTGGGTTTTTACAGAAATGTTTGGCGATCCACTAGGAATGCCATGGAGATCAACCAGTTGATCGCGATCAACCGATTGGTGACCAGCTGCTCTAGAAAATGTAGTGAAGTTCAATCTCGTGCTTCTCGCTATTGGCTGATTTATCTGCAGTTTAGGGGGAACATTGTGTCACACCCTGATCTGTTTCACCTGTCTTTGTGATTATCTCCACCCCCTTCCAGGTGTAGCCCATCTTCCCCATTATCCCCTGTGTATTTATGCCTGTGTTTTATGTTTGTCTGAAGCCAGTTCGTACTGTTTGTTCAAGTCAACCAGTGGTTTGTGTCTGCGCCTGCTTTTTCCCAGTCTCTGTTTTCTTGTCCTCCCGGTTTTGACCCTTGCCTGTCCTGACTCTGAGCCCGCCTGCCTGACCACTCTGCCTGTCCTGACTCTGAGCCCGCCTGCCTGACCACTCTGCCTGTCCTGACTCTGAGCCCGCCTGCCTGACCACTCTGCCTGTCCTGACTTTGAGCCCGCCTGCCTGACCACTCTGCCTGTCCTGACTCTGAGCCCGCCTGCCTGACCACTCTGCCTGTCCTGACTCTGAGCCCACCTGCCTGACCACTCTGCCTGTCCTGACTCTGAGCCTGCCTGACCACTCTGCCTGTCCTGACTCTGAGCCCGCTTGCCTGACCACTCTGCCTGTCCTCACTCTGAGCCTGTCTGACCACTCTGCCTGTCCTGACTCTGAGCCCGCCTGCCTGACCACTCTGCCTGAGCCTGCTTGCTGATCTGTACCTCAGCCCTCCTCTGGATTACCGATCTCTGCCTACCCTGAGCATGCCTGCCGTCCTGTACCTTTGCCCCCTTACTCTGGACTATCGACCCCTGCCTGCCTTGACCTGTCTTTGCCTGCCAATGTTGTCTGCATTTGGGTCTTACCTTGGTTCTAATAACACTGACCATCACACCTTAACTGACATTAGTGCCTGTCCCCAGATGGACAGTTAGGCTACAGTAAAGTACATTTAGAGGTGATCACATCATTGTCCTGCTTTGAGACACATTTTTACTGTCTGCTTCCAGCTGCATGTTCTTTTACTAGCCCTGAAAATGGTAATATATCAAAACATATCTCAGTAACTGTCACAAGTGTATAGCACAGCATCCTACCTGTGCTCCAGAATAGGCTCATCAATATCACTGCAGGTATCATATCTGTCTCTAACTGGGGCTCCACTGAGCGAAACAAGTCTACTGTCATGAAGAGAGGACTGAAGAGTGAGAAATACTGCTGGGCTATATGACTTCTATCTCATTACTTCCTTACTTCAATTATGTGGCAAACTGTTAAGCAAATCAGACCAGTTAAACCCACCTACAGGAAACATTGACATTAGAAAAACTCCACAGGAAACTGCTGACAGAGCAGCAGTTACACATAGTGTGTCCTGTAATATCTTACCTAATTGTCAGTGATTGACCTGGGAAAGTCACCTCTAACTTTCTGTGGTGTAGAAGCTAGAGGTCTGTTACCCAAGTCAACTCAACAGGTGTGGTAGTAAATTACAAATTTGACACTGTTTTTTTACTTAGAGAATTGTCTTAAATGCTATTGTTTTTTCACTGATACAAACTTGTCTTGTGTAACTTAGTGATAAGCCTGGGTGTACAGCCAAGAGCTGTTTGGGTGTGACCGCAGTGTGTAACTTAGTGATAAGCCTGGGCGTACAGCCAAGAGCTGTTTGGGTGGGACCGCAGTGTGTAACTTAGTGATAAGCCTGGGTGTACAGCCAAGAGCTGTTTGGGTGTGACCACAGTGTGTGACTTAGTGATAAGCCTGGGTGTACAGCCAAGAGCTGTTTGGGTGTGACCGCAGTGTGTGACTTAGTGATAAGCCTGGGCGTACAGCCAAGAGCTGTTTGGGTGTGACCGCAGTGTGTGACTTAGTGATAAGCCTGGGCGTACAGCCAAGAGCTGTTTGGGTGTGACCGCAGTGTGTGACTTAGTGATAAGCCTGGGCGTACAGCCAAGAGCTGTTTGGGTGTGACCGCAATGTGTAACTTAGTGATAAGCCTGGGTGTACAGCCAAGAGCTGTTTGGGTGTGACCGCAGTGTGTAACTTAGTGATAAGCCTGGGTGTACAGCCAAGAGCTGTTTGGGTGTGACCACAGTGTGTAACTTAGTGATAAGCCTGGGTGTACAGCCAAGAGCTGTTTGGGTGGGACCACAGTCTGTGACTTAGTGATAAGCCTGGGTGTACAGCCAAGAGCTGTTTGGGTGGGACCGCAGTGTGTAACTTAGTGATAAGCCTGGGCGTACAGCCAAGAGCTGTTTGGCTGTGACCGCAGTGTGTAACTTAGTGATAAGCCTGGGCGTACAGCCAAGAGCTGTTTGGGTGTGACCGCAGTGTGTAACTTAGTGATAAGCCTGGGTGTACAGCCAAGAGCTGTTTGGGTGGGACCGCAGTGTGTGACTTAGTGATAAGCCTGGGTGTACAGCCAAGAGCTGTTTGGGTGGGACCGCAGTGTGTGACACATCCTGATTTTCACAATGTGCAGGAACTCCGCTGTGTGGAAACATGCAGAATGGATCAGAGAATAGTGTGAGCTGTGGTAACGCTAGACGGCTGAGCCCTGGTGCTGTCAACGTCAGCTATCTTCATCTGCACAGACAAGTTAGTCACCTTTTACACACTATGTTCCTCACCCTCTCTCTCCCTCCTCCCCTGTCTCCTTCTACCAACCCAGTCTGTCAATAATCTCTATCTCTCTCTCACCCCTCTCTCTCCCCCATTCACTCATCCTCACCTTATCTCCCCCTCTCCACTCCTCTGTGTGTGAAGTGGGGTTGGTGTCAGGTTTCCCTTTTCAATTGAGAGTCTCCCAATCCTTGGTGTCGGAGAGAAAAGTGTTTAAAGATGAAAAGAGGACTGAACAGGTAACTTGATATGCTGACTCCTTGTATTGAGTTCCCCTATTCAGCACCAAGAGTCTCTCTCTCTCTGTCTCTCTCTCTCTCTCTCTCTCTCTCTCTCTCTCTCTCTCTCTCTCTCTCTCTCTCTCTATTCAGCACCAAGTCTCTCTCTTTCTCTTTCTCCTCTCTCTTTCTCTCTTTCTCCTCTCTCTTTCTCTCTTCTCCTCATTTTCTGTTTTCGGAGTGACCTATACTAGTCCCAACTGATGTTCTGTACAGAGATAACAGCCCAGAATAGACATATCTTTAATCATCTTCAATCTAAAGGTTATTCTATGTATCATATCTTTCTAGTTCTATCTATCATATCTTCATAGTTCAAAGTTTCACATCTTTCTAGTTCTATGTATCACATCTTTCTAGTTCTATGTTTCATATCTTTCTAGTTCTATGTATATTTAGTTTTACCAGTGACACCAATGTGTTGATCTAGAATTTTCTTTTGAAGTGATATTTCTTTGTCTTGCTGTGACAAGGTACTCACCTCTCTCTCTGTCTCTCTCTCTCTCTCTCTCTCTTTCTCTCTCTTTCTCCTCTAATTTTCTTTTGAAGTGATGTTTCTTTGTCTTGCTGTGACAAGGTACTCACCTCTCTCTCTGTCTCTCTCTCTCTCTCTCTCTCTCTCTCTCTTTCTCCTCTAATTTTCTTTTGAAGTGATGTTTCTTTGTCTTGCTGTGACAAGGTACTCACCACATCCTGGTTCTGTCATCACAACACGCCACATTCACAGAGTTGAACCTATTTCCTGTACATCTCTCTGACACACACACACCTTTTCTCTACATACTCTCTCACACACACATTCTCTCTCTCTACACACACTTTCTCCATCTCACACTCTCTACGTACACACTTCCTGTCTGCTAAATAACAGTGTCAGGAATATCATCTATCATGGTGGGCTACTGTCCCATCTGTGGGAAACCCGTCTACTTTGGTGAGTGCAGTGTGTGTGTGTGTGTGTGCGTGTGCGTGCGTGTGCGTGTGTGTGTGTGTGTGTGTGTGTGTGTGTGTGTGTGTGTGTGTGTGTGTGTGTGTGTGTGTGTGTGTGTGTGTCTGTGTATGTGTGAGTGTGAGTGTGAGTGTGAGTGTGAGTGTGAGTGTGAGTGTGAGTGTGTGTGTGTCTCCATGCTCTGAACAGTCTGTCATGAGTCACACACAAACAACAGGAAGTGTCTTCTCTGAGGAAGCTCTAACACACAGTTCTCTAACACACAGGCTACTCTCCAATACTCTAACCTGGTGTCCTTTCCTTTCTAACCAGCCTTCTTTTCATCCTGGGATAAGTTCCAACACCCTAAACTGGTCTCTTTTCCTTCACTGGCTGTGGTCCTATAGTCTAACCTGGCTTCCTTTCCTTCAGAGGCTGGGTTCCAATAGTCTAACCTGGCTTCCTTTCCTTCAGAGGCTGGGTTCCAATAGTCTAACCTGGCTTCCTTTCCTTCAGAGGCTGTGTTCCAATAGTCTAACCTGGCTTCCTTTCCTTCAGAGGATGGGTTCCAAAAGTCTAACCTAGCTTCCTTTCCTTCAGAGGCTGGGTTCCAAAAGTCTAACCTAGCTTCCTTTCCTTCAGAGGCCGGGTTCCAAAAGTCTAACCTAGCTTCCTTTCCTTCAGAGGCTGGGTTCCAAAAGTCTAACCTAGCTTCCTTTCCTTCAGAGGCTGTGTTCCAATAGTCTAACCTGGCTTCCTTTCCTTCAGAGGCCGGGTTCCTATAGTCTAACCTGGCTTCCTTTCCTTCAGAGGCTGGGTTCCAAAAGTCTAACCTGGCTTCCTTTCCTTCAGAGGCTGAGTTCCTATAGTCTAACCTGGCTTCCTTCCCTTTAGAGGCTGGGTTCCTATAGTCTAACCTGGCTTCCTTTCACCTGGGCTCCTTTCCTAAGTCCTCAACTGATATGAGACAGCAGACTGGTCTCTCACACTTCGGCTTTGTTCAAATACCAACTTGCCTTCCTTTCCTTTAGGGACTTGCATTATTTGCATGTGTCCGGTACAGGAACTAGGGTTGCAAATGAAAGGTATATTATTGGAAAGTTTCTATGTTTACCAGGAAACTACCAGAATTTTGGTAACATTTACATTTTAGGGGTAATTTTATCAAATTACATCTAGTGGCCTTTTTGGGTACTTCAGATTATCACATGAGTCTGTAATTATCTCTGGCCCTCTGTGTGGTCTTATCACATGAGTCTGTAAATATCTCAGGCCCTCTGTGTGGCCTTATCACATGAGTCTGTAATTATCTCTGGTCCTCTGTGTGGCCTTATCACATGAGTCTGTAATTATCTCTGGTCCTCTGTGTGTCCTTATCACATGAGTCTGTAATTATCTCTGGCCCTCTGTGTGTCCTTATCACATGAGTCAGTAATTATCTCTGGTCCTCTGTGTGGTCTTATCACATGAGTCTGTAATTATCTCTGGTCCTCTGTGTGGTCTTATCACATGAGTCTGTAATTATCTCAGGCCCTCTGTGTGGTCTTATCACATGAGTCTGTAATTATCTCTGGCCCTCTGTGTGGTCTTATCACATGAGTCTGTAATTATCTCTGGCCCTCTGTGTGGCCTTATCACATGAGTCTGTAACGGCAGTCTATTTCGTCCTCCTCATCGGACGAGGAGAAGCGAGAAGGATCGGAGGACCAATGTGCAGAGTGGTAAGTTTCCATGGTAATTTAATGTACACGAAAACAATACACGATACAAAACAACAAACGAACATACCGTAACAGTCCCGTGTGGCGAAACACTGATACAGGAACAAACACCCACAAACCACACGTGAAACCCCAGCTGCCTAAGTATGATTCTCAATCAGGGACAACGATTGACAGCTGCCTCTGATTGAGAATCATACCAGGCCGAACCCAAAATCCCAACATAGAAAACACACATAGACAACCCACCCCAACTCACGCCCTGACCATACTAAAATACATACAAAACAAGGGAAATAAGGTCAGGAACGTGACAGAACCCCCCCCCCTCAAGGTGCGAACTCCGGGCGCACCACCTAAAACTCTAGGGGAGGGTCTGGGTGGGCGTCTGTCCGCGGTGGCGGTTCTGGTGCGGGACGTGGACCCCACTTCAACATTGTTTTTGTCCACCTCCTTAATCGCCCCCGTGGCCTCCTATGAGCTGCGATCCTCGCCGCCGACCTTGGCCTGGGAACCCTAGCCATGGGTCCCGAATGGACAGGATACTCCGGCAGCACCGGAGTGAAAGACGACTCCGGCAGCGCCGGAGTAAAAGGCAATTCCGGCATCGCCGGCTTGAGAGGCAGCTCTGGCAGCTCCCGGCTGACTGACGGCTCCGGCAGGTCCCGGCTGACTGACAGTTCCGGCAGGTCCTGGCTGGCTGGCTCTGGCAGGTCCCGGCTGACTGACAGTTCCGACAGGTCCTGGCTGGCTGGCTCTGGCAGGTCCCGGCTGACTGACAGTTCCGGCAGGTCCTGGCTGGCTGACAGCTCTGGCAGGTCCTGGCTGGCTGACAGCTCTGGCAGGTCCTTGCTGACTGGCTCTGGCAGCTCCTGGCTGGCTGGCGGCTCTGGCGGCTCTGGCAGCTCCTGACTGACGGACGGCTCTAGCGGCTCCTGACTGACGGACGGCTCTACTGGCTCGGGACAGACGGGCGGCTCTGACGGCTCGGGACAGGCAGGCAGCTCAGACGGCGCTGGGCAGGCAGACAGCTCAGACGGCGCTGGGCAGGCAGGCAGCTCAGACGGCGCTGGGCAGGCAGGCAGCTCAGACTGCGCTGGGCAGGCAGACAGTTCAGACGGCGCTGGACAGATGAGAGACTCTGGCTGCGCTGGAGAAGAGGAAGGCTCTGGCAGCGCTGGACAGGCGGGAGCAACTGTAGAGAGAACCCGGAGAGACAGCCTGGTGCGGGGGGCTGCCACCGGAGGACTGGTACGTGGAGGTGGCACCGGATATACCGGACCGTGAAGGAGTACAACAGCTCTTGAGCACCGAGCCTGCCCAACCTTACCCGGTTGAATGTCCCCGTAGCCCTGCCAGTGCGGCGAGGTGGAATAGCCCGCACTGGGCTATGCTGGCGAACCGGGGACACCATTTGTAAGGCTGGACGCCGGCCCGAGGAGACGCACTGGAGACCAGATGCGTTGGGCCGGCTTCATGGCACCCGGCTCGATGCCCAACCTAGCCCGGCCAGTGCGGCGAGGTGGAATAGCCCGCACTGGGCTAAACACGCGTACTGGGGACACCGTGCGCTCCACCGCATAACACGGTGTCTGACCAGTACGACGCCCTCTCACTCCACGGTAAGCACGGGGAGTTGGCTCAGATCTCCTACCCGGCTTAGCCACACTCCGCGTGTGCCCCCCCCCAAGAAATGTTTGGGTCTGACTCTCGGGCTTCCAACCGCGTCGCCGCGCTGCCTCCTCATACCAGCGCCTCTCTGCCTTCGCTGCCTCCAACTCTGCCTTGGGACGGCGATATTCCCCTGGCTGAGCCGAGGGTCCTTTGCCGTCCAGGATCTCTTCCCAAGTCCACGAGTCCTGTGTCTTCTGCCGCTGCTGCTGCTGTCCTTTACCACTCTGCTTGGTCCTTTGGTGGTGGGTGTTTCTGTAACGGCAGTCTATTTCGTCCTCCTCATCGGACGAGGAGAAGCGAGAAGGATCGGAGGACCAATGTACAGAGTGGTAAGTTTCCATGGTAATTTAATGTACACGAAAACAATACACGATACAAAACAACAAACGAACATACCGTAACAGTCCCGTGTGGCGAAACACTGACACAGGAACAAACACCCACAAACCAAACGTGAAACCCCAGCTGCCTAAGTATGATTCTCAATCATGGACAACGATTGACAGCTGCCTCTGATTGAGAATCATACCAGGCCGAACCCAAAATCCCAACATAGAAAAACACACATAGACAACCCACCCCAACTCACGTCCTGACCATACTAAAATACATACAAAACAAGGGAAAACAGGTCAGGAACGTGACAGAGTCTGTAATTATCATGTCAAATAGACAATAATTAAATATGATGCTTTAATATATATCTATATAATTTAAAGTTGTAAATCCTTAACCTTAATATAAACCATGAACTCAGTAAATATCATTGGTGTTGAATATGAGGGTTTCAGCATGAAATATTCTGAATGTTTTTTTAAACACTTGTATTTATTTTACTGTCAAAACGTCTTTGTTGTAAATGTGTTGGAGCCAAACTGATGTCAGTTGTTAAATCAGTCAATAGAGTTTATCAAAATAATGGCCTTGTTGATTAGATGCTTTTCATTAATTAGTCTGTTGGACAATATGGACACAGACACCATATAGAGGAATACATTTTATAAAAGTTATTCTAGTATAAATTCCCAAAGTTACTTTGGTAAATTACCGGTAGCTTAGCAACTCTCAGGTCACAGTGCAGAGCTCTCTCTGAATGGCAGACACCATTTGACCTCTAACCCTTGGTATCTTCCATCCCCACTGGTCCATGACCTGCAATCTCTATTGCACTCAACACTGCCCTTTCCCACCTGGACAAAAGGAACACCTATGTGAGAATGCAATTCATCGACTACAGCTGAGCGTTCAACACCATAGTGCCCTCAAAGCTCATCACTAAGCTAAGGACCCTGGGACTAAACACCTCCCTCTGCAACTGGATCCTGGACTTCCTGAAGGGCCACCCCCAGGTGGTAAGGGTAGGTAACAACACATCCGCCATGCTGATCCTCACTACGGGGGCCCCTCAGGGGAACGTGCTCAGACCCCTCCTGTACTCCCTGATCACTCACGAGGCACGACTCCAACACCATTAAGTTTGCCGATGACACAACAGTGGTAGGCCTGATCACCGTCAACGATGAGACAGCCTATAGGGAGGAGGTCAGAGACCTGGCCGTGTGGTGCCAGGACAACAACCTCTCCCTCAACGTGATAAAAACAAAGGAGATGACCGTGGACTACAGGAAAAGGAGGACAAAGAAAGCCCCCATTCTCATTGACGGGGCTGTAGTGGAGCAGGTTGAGAGCTTCAAGTTCCTTGGTATCCACGTCACCAACAAACTAGCATGGTCCAAGCACACCAAGAGAGTCGTGAAGAGGGCATGACAAAGCCTATTCCCCCTCAGGAGACTGAAAAGATTTGGCATGGGTCCTTAGAACCTCAAAAGCTTCTACAGCTGCACCATCGAGAGCATCCTGACGGGTTGCATCATTGCCTGGTATGGCAACTGCTCAGCCTCCGACTTCAAGACACTACAGAGGGTTGTGCGTACGGCCCAGTACATCACCGGGGCCAAGCTTCCTGCCATCCAGGACCTCTATACAAGGCGGTGTCAGAGGAAGGCCCTACAAATTGTGAAAGACACCAGTCACCCTAGTCATAGACTGTTCTCTCTTCTACCGCACGGCAAGTGGTACCGGATCACCAAATCTAGGACCAAAAGGCTCCTTATCAGCTTCTACCGCCAAACCATAAGACTCCTGAACATCTAATCAAATGACCACCAGACCCCTCTTTTACACTGCTGCTATTCTCTGTTTATAATCTATACATAGTCACTTTAACTCTACCTACATATTACCTCAATTACCTGGATTAACCGGTGCCCCCTCACATTGACTCTGTAACGGAACCCCAATATAGCCTCGCTATTGTTATTTTACTGCTGCTGTTTAATTATTTAACTTTAAAAAATGTATATGTTTACTGAACACATTTTTTCTTAACTTTTTAAAGCAATGTTGGTTAAGTGCTTGTAAGTAAGCATTTCACTGTAAGGTCCACACCTGTTGTATTCAGCATTTCACTGTAAGGTCCACACCTGTTGTATTCAGCATTTCACTGTAAGGTCTACTACACCTGTTGTATTCAGCATTTCACTGTAAGTGTAACGTCCTGACCAGAGTTATGTGTTTTGCTTGTTTAGTGTTGGTCAGGACGTGAGCTGGGTGGGAATTCTATGTTGTGTGTCTAGTTTGTCTGTTTCTGTGTCCAGCCTAATATGGTTCTCAATCAGAGGCAGCTGGTAATCGTTGTCCCTGATTGAGAATCATATATAGGAGGCTTGTTTGGTGTTGGGATTTTGTGGGTGATTGTTTCCTGTCTCTGTGTTTGTGTTCTGCACCAGATGGGACTGTCTCGGCTTTCACGTTTGTTATTTTGTTATTTGTTAAATGTTCACCGTGTATCGTCAAATTAAACATGTTGAACACTAACCGCGCTGCATTTTGGTCCTCTCCTTCATCCCAGGAAGAAAGTCGTTACAGTAAGGTTCACACCTGTTGTATTTAGCATTTCACTGTACGGTCTACTACACCTGTTGTATTTAGCATTTCACTGTACGGTCTACTACACCTGTTGTATTTAGCATTTCACTGTACGGTCTACTACACCTGTTGTATTTAGCATTTCACTGTACGGTCTACTACACCTGTTGTATTTAGCATTTCACTGTACGGTCTACTACACCTGTTGTATTTAGCATTTCACTGTACGGTCTACTACACCTGTTGTATTTAGCATTTCACTGTACGGTCTACTACACCTGTTGTATTTAGCATTTCACTGTACGGTCTACTACACCTGTTGTATTTAGCATTTCACTGTACGGTCTACTACACCTGTTGTATTTAGCATTTCACTGTACGGTCTACTACACCTGTTGTATTTAGCATTTCACTGTACGGTCTACTACACCTGTTGTATTTAGCATTTCACTGTACGGTCTACTACACCTGTTGTATTTAGCATTTCATTGTACGGTCTACTACACCTGTTGTATTTAGCATTTCACTGTACGGTCTACTACACCTGTTGTATTTAGCATTTCACTGTACGGTCTACTACACCTGTTGTATTTAGCATTTCACTGTACGGTCTACTACACCTGTTGTATTTAGCATTTCACTGTACGGTCTACTACACCTGTTGTATTTAGCATTTCACTGTACGGTCTACTACACCTGTTGTATTTAGCATTTCACTGTACGGTCTACTACACCTGTTGTATTTAGCATTTCACTGTACGGTCTACTACACCTGTTGTATTTAGCATTTCACTGTACGGTCTACTACACCTGTTGTATTTAGCATTTCACTGTACGGTCTACTACACCTGTTGTATTTAGCATTTCACTGTACGGTCTACTACACCTGTTGTATTTAGCATTTCACTGTACGGTCTACTACACCTGTTGTATTTAGCATTTCACTGTACGGTCTACTACACCTGTTGTATTTAGCATTTCACTGTACGGTCTACTACACCTGTTGTATTTAGCATTTCACTGTACGGTCTACTACACCTGTTGTATTTAGCATTTCACTGTACGGTCTACTACACCTGTTGTATTCAGCGCATGAAATACAATTTGATTTGATTCCATTTTTTATTTAACCCCTGGTATCCTCTCTCCCCATTGGTCTAGGTGAGAAGAAGAGGTCATTGGGGCGGGACTACCACCCTCTGTGTCTGAAGTGTCAACAGTGTCAGAGACAGTTGACCCCAGGACAACATGCTGAGGTATGGAGAGAGAGGGAGGGAGGGGAGAGGAGGAGGGAGAGAAGGGGGAGGGAGGAATGGGAGCTGAGAGGGAGGGGAGTATAGCAGAGGGGGGAGAGAGGGAAGGGAAGGGGGAGAGAGAGTCAGGGAGAGAAGGGGAGGGGAGAGAGGGAAGGGAAGGTTGAGTGAGGGGGGAGAGAAAGATAGTATCAACAGTGTCAGAGACAGCTGACCCCAGGACAACATAATGAGGTACGAAGACAGGGAGGTGGAGGGTGGGGAAGGAGTGAGGGAGGGAGGTGGGGTGCAGAAGGAAGGTCTGTCTATCTGTCTATCTGTAGGTGTGTATCTATGTATCTCATGAACTAAGATGTTTTCTGTGCTTTGCGTTTCAGCATGATGAGAAACCCTACTACACTAACTGTTACATGTAGATGTTTGGTACCAGAGGTAGATACTGCTTGGTGATGAGTAACCCTACTACACTAACTGTTACATGTAGATGTTTGGTACCAGAGGTAGATACTGCTTGGTGATGAGAAACCCTACTACACTAACTGTTACATGTAGATACCAGGGTAGATACTGCTTGGTGATGAGAAACCCTACTACACTAACTGTTACATGTAGATGTTTGGTACCAGAGGTAGATACTGCTTGGTGATGAGTAACCCTACTACACTAACTGTTACATGTAGATGTCTGGTCCCAGAGGTAGATACTGCTTGGTGATGAGAAACCCTACTACACTAACTGTTACATGTAGATGTTTGGTCCCAGAGGTAGATACTGCTTGGTGATGGAGTAACCCTACTACACTAACTGTTACATGTAGATGTTTGGTACCAGAGGTAGATACTGCTTGGTGATGAGTAACCCTACTACACTAACTGTTACATGTAGATGTTTGGTACCAGAGGTAGATACTGCTTGGTGATGAGTAACCCTACTACACTAACTGTTACATGTAGATGTTTGGTACCAGAGGTAGATACTGCTTGGTGATGAGTAACCCTACTACACTAACTGTTACATGTAGATGTTATGGTACCAGAGGTAGATACTGCTTGGTGATGAGTAACCCTACTACCTAACTGTTACATGTAGATGTTTGGTACCAGAGGTAGATACTGCTTGGTGATGAGAACCCTACTACACTAACTGTTACATGTAGATGTTTGGTACCAGAGGTAGATACTGCTTGGTGATGAGTAACCCTACTACACTAACTGTTACATGTAGATGTTTGGTACCAGAGGTAGATACTGCTTGGTGATGAGTAACCCTACTACACTAACTGTTACATGTAGATGTTTGGTACCAGAGGTAGATACTGCTTGGTGATGAGTAACCCTACTACACTAACTGTTACATGTAGATGTTTGGTACCAGAGGTAGATACTGCTTGGTGATGAGTAACCCTACTACACTAACTGTTACATGTAGATGTTTGGTACCAGAGGTAGATACTGCTTGGTGATGAGAACCCTACTACACTAACTGTTACATGTAGATGTTTGGTACCAGAGGTAGATACTGCTTGGTGATGAGTAAACCCTACTACACTAACTGTTACATGTAGATGTTTGGTACCAGAGGTAGATACTGCTTGGTGATGAGTAAACCCTACTACACTAACTGTTACATGTAGATGTTTGGTAACCAGAGGTAGATACTGCTTGGTGATGAGAACCCTACTACACTAACTGTTACATGTAGATGTTTGGTACCAGAGGTAGATACTGCTTGGTGATGAGAAACCCTACTACACTAACTGTTACATGTAGATGTTTGGTACCAGAGGTAGATACTGCTTGGTGATGAGTAACCCTACTACACTGTTACATGTAGATGTTTTGGTACCAGAGGTAGATACTGCTTGGTGATGAGAAACCCTACCAACACTAACTGTTACATGTAGATGTTTGGTACCAGAGGTAGATACTGCTTGGTGATGAGTAACCCTACTACACTAACTGTTACATGTAGATGTTTGGTACCAGAGGTAGATACTGCTTGGTGATGAGTAACCCTACTACACTAACTGTTACATGTAGATGTTTGGTACCAGAGGTAGATACTGCTTGGTGATGAGTAACCCTACTACACTAACTGTTACATGTAGATGTTTGGTACCAGAGGTAGATACTGCTTGGTGATGAGAAACCCTACTACACTATTACATGTAGATGTTTGGTACCAGAGGTAGATACTGCTTGGTGATGAGTAACCCTACTACACTAACTGTTACATGTAGATGTTGGGTACCAGAGGTAGATACTGCTTGGTGATGAGTAACCCTACTACACTAACTGTTACATGTAGATGTTTGGTACCAGAGGTAGATACTGCTTGGTGATGAGTAACCCTACTACACTAACTGTTACATGTAGATGTTGGTACCAGAGGTAGATACTGCTTGGTGATGAGTAACCCTACTACACTACTGTTACATGTAGATGTTGGTACCAGAGGTAGATACTGCTTGGTGATGAGTAACCCTACTACACTAACTGTTACATGTAGATGTTGGTACCAGAGGTAGATACTGCTTGGTGATGAGTAACCCTACTACACTAACTGTTACATGTAGATGTTGGGTACCAGAGGTAGATACTGCTTGGTGATGAGTAACCCTACTACACTAACTGTTACATGTAGATGTTGGGTACCAGAGGTAGATACTGCTTGGTGATGAGTAACCCTACTACACTAACTGTTACATGTAGATGTTGGGTACCAGAGGTAGATACTGCTTGGTGATGAGAAACCCTACTACACTAACTGTTACATGTAGATGTATGGTACCAGAGGTAGATACTGCTTGGTGATGAGTAACCCTACTACACTAACTGTTACATGTAGATGTTTGGTACCAGAGGTAGATACTGCTTGGTGATGAGTAACCCTACTACACTAACTGTTACATGTAGATGTTTGGTACCAGAGGTAGATACTGCTTGGTGATGAGAAACCCTACTACACTAACTGTTACATGTAGATGTTTGGTACCAGAGGTAGATACTGCTTGGTGATGAGTAAACCCTACTACACTAACTGTTACATGTAGATGTTTGGTACCAGAGGTAGATACTGCTTGGTGATGAGTAACCCTACTACACTAACTGTTACATGTAGATGTTGGTACCAGAGGTAGATACTGCTTGGTGATGAGTAACCCTACTACACTAACTGTTACATGTAGATGTTTGGTACCAGAGGTAGATACTGCTTGGTGATGAGTAACCCTACTACACTAACTGTTACATGTAGATGTTTGGTACCAGAGGTAGATACTGCTTGGTGATGAGTAACCCTACTACACTAACTGTTACATGTAGATGTTTGGTACCAGAGGTAGATACTGCTTGGTGATGAGTAACCCTACTACACTAACTGTTACATGTAGATGTTTGGTACCAGAGGTAGATACTGCTTGGTGATGAGTAACCCTACTACACTAACTGTTACATGTAGATGTTGGGTACCAGAGGTAGATACTGCTTGGTGATGAGAACCCTACTACACTAACTGTTACATGTAGATGTTTGGTACCAGAGGTAGATACTGCTTGGTGATGAGTAACCCTACTACACTAACTGTTACATGTAGATGTTTGGTACCAGAGGTAGATACTGCTTGGTGATGAGTAACCCTACTACACTAACTGTTACATGTAGATGTTTGGTACCAGAGGTAGATACTGCTTGGTGATGAGTAACCCTACTACACTAACTGTTACATGTAGATGTTTGGTACCAGAGGTAGATACTGCTTGGTGATGAGTAACCCTACTACACTGTTACATGTAGATGTTTGGTACCAGAGGTAGATACTGCTTGGTGATGAGTAAACCCTACTACACTAACTGTTACATGTAGATGTTTGGTACCAGAGGTAGATACTGCTTGGTGATGAGAAACCCTACTACACTAACTGTTACATGTAGATGTATGGTACCAGAGGTAGATACTGCTTGGTGATGAGTAACCCTACTACACTGTTACATGTAGATGTCTGGTACCAGAGGTAGATACTGCTTGGTGATGAGTAACCCTACTACACTAACTGTTACATGTAGATGTTTGGTACCAGAGGTAGATACTGCTTGGTGATGAGTAACCCTACTACACTAACTGTTACATGTAGATGTTTGGTACCAGAGGTAGATACTGCTTGGTGATGAGTAACCCTACTACACTAACTGTTACATGTAGATGTTGGGTACCAGAGGTAGATACTGCTTGGTGATGAGTAACCCTACTACACTAACTGTTACATGTAGATGTTGGGTACCAGAGGTAGATACTGCTTGGTGATGAGTAACCCTACTACACTAACTGTTACATGTAGATGTTGGGTACCAGAGGTAGATACTGCTTGGTGATGAGTAACCCTACTACACTACTGTTACATGTAGATGTTTGGTACCAGAGGTAGATACTGCTTGGTGATGAGTAACCCTACTACACTAACTGTTACATGTAGATGTTTGGTACCAGAGGTAGATACTGCTTGGTGATGAGAAACCCTACTACACTAACTGTTACATGTAGATGTTGGGTACCAGAGGTAGATACTGCTTGGTGATGAGTAACCCTACTACACTAACTGTTACATGTAGATGTTTGGTACCAGAGGTAGATACTGCTTGGTGATGAGTAACCCTACTACACTAACTGTTACATGTAGATGTTGGGTACCAGAGGTAGATACTGCTTGGTGATGAGTAACCCTACTACACTGTTACATGTAGATGTTGGGTACCAGAGGTAGATACTGCTTGGTGATGAGACACCCTACTACACTAACTGTTACATGTAGATGTTTGGTACCAGAGGTAGATACTGCTTGGTGATGAGAAACCCTACTACACTGTTACATGTAGATGTTTGGTACCAGAGGTAGATACTGCTTGGTGATGAGAAACCCTACTACACTAACTGTTACATGTAGATGTATGGTACCAGAGGTAGATACTGCTTGGTGATGAGTAACCCTACTACACTAACTGTTACATGTAGATGTTTGGTACCAGAGGTAGATACTGCTTGGTGATGAGTAACCCTACTACACTAACTGTTACATGTAGATGTTTGGTACCAGAGGTAGATACTGCTTGGTGATGAGAAACCCTACTACACTGTTACATGTAGATGTTGGGTACCAGAGGTAGATACTGCTTGGTGATGAGTAACCCTACTACACTAACTGTTACATGTAGATGTATGGTACCAGAGGTAGATACTGCTTGGTGATGAGTAACCCTACTACACTGTTACATGAAGATGTTGGGTACCAGAGGTAGATACTGCTTGGTGATGAGAAACCCTACTACACTGTTACATGTAGATGTTGGGTACCAGAGGTAGATACTGCTTGGTGATGAGTAACCCTACTACACTAACTGTTACATGTAGATGTATGGTACCAGAGGTAGATACTGCTTGGTGATGAGAAACCCTACTACACTAACTGTTACATGTAGATGTTTGGTACCAGAGGTAGATACTGCTTGGTGATGAGAAACCCTACTACACTAACTGTTACATGTAGTACACTAAATAGGGAATAGTGTGTGTCTTAGGATGGTATGTACAGAAAATGTCTCTCTCTCTCTCTCTCTCTCAGCAGGTAACAGGAGACTGATGTCAACTGTCACAGCTCAGCCTCCTCTTCCTAGGAACCAATCTAACGAACCAAAAACCAACCAAAATACAACCTAATGAGAACTAACAGGCTATCAACAAGGATCTATATTCAACAAAACTGACATTCAGCCATCAAGCCAACGACCATCCAACTAGACCCAACATTCAGCCAACCAACATTTGACCAATCAAGAAATACTCTGAAAGTCCCCCTCTTTCAGTCAGTCATAAAACAACTATCTTGACCACAACATTGTGTTCAATGGAGACAAAGGTTGTTCTTCAATAAAACAGAAGCTTCTACAGTCGTCTGGTTGAAGTGTGTTAAATACAGAGTCCCTTTAGGCACCAACACACATCCTACACTACACATGTACTGGAGTACACAGACACACATCCTACACTACACATGTACTGGAGTACACAGACACACATCCTACACTACACATGTACTGGAGTACACAGACACATATCCTACACTACACATGTACTGGAGTACACAGACACATATCCTACACTACACATGTACTGGAGTACACAGACACACATCCTACACTACACATGTACTGGAGTACACAGACACACATCCTACACTACACATGTACTGGAGTACACAGACACACATCCTACACTACACATGTACTGGAGTACACAGACACACATCCTACACTACACATGTACTGGAGTACACAGACACACATCCTACACTACACATGTACTGGAGTACACAGACACACATCCTACACTACACATGTACTGGAGTACACAGACACACATCCTACACTACACATGTACTGGAGTGGACACACATCCTACATTACACATGTACTGGAGTACACCAGACACACATCCTACACTACACATGTACTGGAGTGGACACACATCCTACACTACACATGTACTGGAGTACACAGACACACATCCTACACTACACATGTACTGGAGTACACAGACACACATCCTACACTACACATGTACTGTAGTACACAGACACACATCCTACACTACACATGTACTGGAGTACACAGACACACATCCTACACTACACATGTACTGGAGTACACAGACACACATCCTACACTACACATGTACTGGAGTACACAGACACACATCCTACACTACACATGTACTGGAGTACACAGACACATATCCTACACTACACATGTACTGGAGTACACAGACACATATCCTACACTACACATGTACTGGAGTACACAGACACACATCCTACACTACACATGTACTGGAGTACACAGACACACATCCTACACTACACATGTACTGGAGTACACAGACACACATCCTACACTACACATGTACTGGAGTACACAGACACACATCCTACACTACACATGTACTGGAGTACACAGACACACATCCTACACTACACATGTACTGGAGTACACAGACACACATCCTACACTACACATGTACTGGAGTGGACACACATCCTACACTACACATGTACTGGAGTACACAGACACACATCCTACACTACACATGTACTGGAGTGGACACATCCTACACTACACATGTACTGGAGTACACAGACACACATCCTACACTACACATGTACTGGAGTACACAGACACACATCCTACACTACACATGTACTGTAGTACACAGACACACATCCTACACTACACATGTACTGGAGTACACAGACACACATCCTACACTACACATGTACTGGAGTACACAGACACACATCCTACACTACACATGTACTGGAGTACACAGACACACATCCTACACTACACATGTACTGTAGTACACAGACACACATCCTACACTACACATGTACTGGAGTACACAGACACACATCCTACACTACACATGTACTGGAGTACACAGACACACATCCTACACTACACATGTACTGGAGTACACAGACACACATCCTACACTACACATGTACTGGAGTACACAGACACACATCCTACACTACACATGTACTGGAGTACACAGACACACATCCTACACTACACATGTACTGGAGTACACAGACACACATCCTACACTACACCTGTACTGGAGTACACAGACACATATCCTACGCTACACATGTACTGGAGTGGACACACATCCTACACTACACATGTACTGGAGTACACAGACACACATCCTACACTACACTTGTACTGGAGTACACAGACACACATCCTACACTACACATGTACTGGAGTACACAGACACACATCCTACACTACACGTGGACAGACACACATCCTACACTACACATGTACTGGAGTACACAGACACACATCCTACACTACACATGTACTGGAGTGGACACTACCTAGTCAGATCATGTTTTAAGAGTTCTGAACACACGGACTTTGCTATGAGGGTCAGACTGATCTCAGTTAATTCATACTGTATGTTGTAGTCTGTCCAAGAGGGGAATCACACAGACTGATCTCAGTTAATTCATACTGTATGTTGTAGTCTGTCCAAGAGGGGAATCACACAGACTGATCTCAGTTAATTCATACTGTATGTTGTAGTCTGTCCAAGAGGGGAATCACACAGACTGATCTCAGTTAATTCATACTGTATGTTGTAGTCTGTCCAAGAGGGGAATCACACAGACTGATCTCAGTTAATTCATACTGTATATTGTAGTCTGTCCAAGAGGGGAATCACACAGACTGATCTCAGTTAATTCATACTGTATATTGTAGTCTGTCCAAGAGGGGAATCACACAGACTGATCTCAGTTAATTCATACTGTATATTGTAGTCTGTCCAAGAGGGGAATCACACAGACTGATCTCAGTTAATTCATACTGTATGTTGTAGTCTGTCCAAGAGGGGAATCACACAGACTGATCTCAGTTAATTCATACTGTATGTTGTAGTCTGTCTAATAATTAAATCACACAAGACTGACAGCCTGTAATTTTATTCAAAGCATTCAGTTGATTACATGGCAGTTTAGAGAGAAACATCATAACAATAATCTACATCATAATCAATAATCAATGTCATAACATTTATAATCAATAACATCATTATCTATATACTACTAACAACATCATAACAATAATCTATATCATAATCAATATGATAACATTTATAATCAATAACATCATGAGAGGTAAACAACAACAACAAACCCCTTTATTTTTATTTTTTTCAAAATACAAAGAATGAACAGATGATTATAATAATACATGAATTAATAATGAAAACACTTCAAGATAAAGAATCTAAGAGACACTAAATAAGATAAAGAATCTAAGAGACACTAAATAAGATAAAGAATCTAAGAGACACTAAATAAGATAAAGAATCTAAGAGACACTAAATAAGATAAAGATTCTAAGAGACACTAAATAAGATAAAGAATCTAAGAGACACTAAATAAGATAAAGAATCTAAGAGACACTAAATAAGATAAAGAATCTAAGAGACACTAAATAAGATAAAGAATCTAAGAGACACTAAATAAGATAAAGATTCTAAGAGACACTAAATAAGATAAAGATTCTAAGAGACACTAAATAAGATAAAGATTCTAAGAGATACTAAATAAGATAAAGACAAAGACTAAAGACAGTAAGACAAAAGCAAAAAGCAATACATTCTGGAACACAAGTCAGATGTAATGAGCTACTCTCTTCAAATAATTAAAACCCCATGTTACCAAACTCCCTGTTACCCAAAACCCCATGTTACCAAAACCCCATGTTACCCAAAACCCCATGTTACCAAACCCCATGTTACCCAAAACCCCATGTTACCCAAAACCCCATGTTACCAAAACCCCATGTTACCAAAACTCCATGTTACCAAAACCCCATGTTACCAAACTCCCTGTTACCAAAACCCCACGTTACCAAAACCCCATGTTACCCAAAACCCCATGTTACCCAGAACCCCATGTTACCCAGAACCCCATGTTACCAAAACCCCATGTTACCCAAAACCCCATGTTACCCAAAACCCCATGTTACCAAAACCCCATGTTACCCAAAACCCCATGTTACCCAAAACCCCATGTTACCCAGAACCCCATGTTACCCAAAACCCCACGTTACCCAAAACCCCATGTTACCCTGGTGGTAAAAAACTTAACTAAAAGGAATAATGGTGGTTGCAGTCACTCCTTTTAGATTCCTTCCAAGGTTCTAGAAAGATAAACTAATTCTGAACTTGTTATTAAAATTAGAACCACTTCAGGTTTGTCACCACATTTTAAACACCAGTCCACTGCTGACCATCGATTTAAAACACAAAACTGACCTAAGATCAGCATGTAGGGTCAGCTTCATTCTACTCCTACTCCGTCCCCTGGGCTGCTCTCTCCTCTCCCGGTCCAGCTTCAGCTCTGGAGCTCAGAGAGACCATCTCCATGGCATTGACATAAAGATCCATGCTGCTCACTCTGTTCACTCTCTTCTGCCTCCTGGTGGGCTAGGGAGACACAGCACCAACAGTCAGACATTTACTCTGTAGTATCTCCATTCTCTCTCTCTCCCTCTCCCTCTCACCCTCTCCCTCTAGTTTAAATGACTTGTAACGTCTGAGTAAATGTCTTTACCTTGTAGTACAGGTAGGAGGTGGTGATGGCTGTCAGTAGGAGCAGCAGCACTACAACGTGTCTGATGATGAAGGCTGGCAGAGGAGAGGCTGCCAACAGAAACACCTTTGATGAGGGGACTGATCATCATCACATAGATCTGTGGGAAATCTGTCAATGACAAAGTTATAAGTCTGGTTCATGTTCAGTTACCTGTGACGGTGAGGGAGAGGAGCTCACTCTCAGAGGAGAAGTTATGAGAGAAAACATAATTGTCATAAACACAGCTGTAGTTCCCTTGGTGGGAGTCATCTGCAGCAGGGAAGAGGAAGGCAGCAGAGTGATTGACAGCTGGCTGGGTCTGGGTTCTGTTGGAGCCGGTGAACGTGAGGAGGAAGGAGCCTCCTGGGTACTGTGGCTGAGTGGAGCAGGTGATGGTGAAGCTGTAGCCCCTGAACACCTCGGGCCCCTGGTGGCCCCTGGAGACCCCTCCCATTGAGTCAGTCAGGGAGATATCAGGCTGGACCAGGTGATCTGTAACAATAAAAGAGAAGAAGAAAAACCTCTTCAACTAGTTTCCTATAGATATGACAATAACATCAGCATGTAACAGTGCCAGCCACCCTCCCTCACAGGGCAACATGAGTAGTGGGCCTACAGTCACTGAGACAACATATGTTGATATCAGGCTTAAGCAGGACATCTGGAACAAGAGGAGAGAAAAAGAAAACGTAGCTCCTCAACTACTTTCCTCATTTAGATATGACAATAACATGACATGTGACAGTGGTAGTGAGTAGAGACATTCACTGAGATAACACTCAAATACAAAAGCATTCTGGGATATTTAAGTTGTATTTGATTCCTACTTGACTGAGTGATCTATTTTGCAAAGCAGTCTTACAAGCTAAACAGTCATCATGAGAGGTGCAGAGGAAGTTGTATGAATGAAGGAAATCAGTTGAATATAATTATAATATGTTGATATTTCCTGAGCAGATCACTGTGAGTCCAGGAAGGAGATATAATACATGGACAAAAGTATGTGGAACTCAGCAGTGAGTTTTACAACAGAGGATTATTTTTACGCTCTACGTAGTTCAACACTCAGCGGTCCGTTCTGTCAGCTTGTGTTGTCTACCACTTCACGGCTGAGCCGTTGTTGCTCCTAGACGTGCCACGTTAAGTCACTGAGATCTTCAGTAAGTCCATTCTACTGCCAATGTTTGTCTATGGAGATTGCATGGTTGTGTGCTTGATTTTATATACCCGTCAGCAACAGGTGTGGCTGAAATAGCCGAATCCACTGATGTCCACATACTTTTTGGCCATATAGTGTATCTTGTTATTACCTGAGCAGATCACTGTGAGTCCAGGAGAGACTAGCTTATAGCTTCTTCTGGAACACTCCCTCAGTGAAGACTCAGACCCAGAACAGGAAACTCTAAACCCTCTAGTGGTGTTTCCAGTTAGTACTGAAACAGTGGAGCCACAACCCATCTGTCTACACACTACTGGAGCTACATTCTCCTGGTTCCTGTCACCAGCTCCCACAATCCTCCACTCTCCCTGGTAGTACGACTCCACTCCACCAGCACAGCGACTGCCTCCTCCCACCAGCCTCACATCATCAGGCTCTGAGAAAAGAAAAGAGAGCGACAGTAATCTTACTATTTTCTCACTAAAACACACCTATATTGTCTCTCATATTCTTCACTCCAGGTGAGAAACAATGTTGATTGAGTGACAAACTGTTTCTTACCTGAGCAGGTGAGTCCAACAGCATTACCAGGTAGGCAGGTGTTGTGTTTTCTGTCTGAGGTGTCACAGTCCAGGAGAAGGGACTCTTTGCCTTTACACTGGAAGTCTTTATCCCAGGTCTGACCCTCACCTCCTCCATAGAGCCCCCCCTGTAGAGCTGCAGGAGCCCCACAGCCAAGCTCCCCACAGACTACCTCTGCATCCTGCCGGTCAAAGTCAGCTTCACACACTGAGGCCCAGGACTGATTGGACTTCACCTCCACTCTCCCAGAGCAGAGACCAGCTCCATCCACAAGCCGCACAGACTCTGGAGGAAAAGAGTTGGTTGAACATTCAATCAGTTTTGTTGATGACACTGTCAAGGACTAAACACAAATATGTTGGATAAAAGATTGTAGTTTGCTATGTTTGATACTGTAAGAGGTAGAAATGGGTTCTTAGTCACTCAGGATCGGGTTGGGAATAATGCAGGCAGGAGACAGGAATAAGTTCACTTCACTTTATAGAAAATATACAGCTGGACATCCATCAGGCAGCTTCACTTCAGTACCATCTGAACTACAATGATCTGCCCATGAACATCTCCCATAAACCAATATGACAAACACAAATATAATGTTTAAATACATCTGACATCTCTCCCTCTATTTAAATGAAATAAAAACACATAAAACATTATACATGGTAATATTGTATAATGTACAAATAAATCTCTCAATATGACCAGTCTCTTACCTGAACAGGACACATGACGATAATTTCTACCATAACAGACACCAGGTTCTCCTATGAAGTCACACTGTCTAAATGAAGACTCACGTCCCCTACAACTCAATAGTGCGACTTCTCTTCTTCCATCTTCAATCAGACGTCCTCTAGATTCAGCTACAGGATTCCCACAGTCCAGCTCTCTACACACAACCTTAGCCTCTCTCATTCTCCACCACCACCCAGTACATAGACCTGACCACTATCCTTCATAGAAGACTTCCACTGTCCCAGAACAGGAAGTGGTTCCATTCACCAGTCTGACTGAGTATTCAGCTGTAAACAGCAGAGAGGAAAACACAGTGGTGAGGACAGATGATGACAGTGATTCTGTTATTCTAACAGCAGTAATGCTTTGTGGTTGACAAGTATTAGTAGTTCCATAAAACACTACTTGTTATTGGGTTTTAGAATGGTTTGTATGGACACATGAATTTCTCCATGTGGGATAATAAAGTTGACTAATATTGAACTGCTATAATCACTGTAGATTTATACTCTACCTACCTGGTGGACTGACGCTTTGAGCCTGGAGATCTGAGGAGAAAGAGAGAGAGAGAGGAGAAAGAGAGAGAGAGACAGAGAGAAACAAAGGAGAAAGGGAGGAGTCAGAGGAAGAGAGAGACAGAGGAGAAAGGGAGGAGTCAGAGGAAGAGAGAGACAGAAGAGAAAGGGAGGAGTCAGAGGAAGAGAGAGACAGAGGAGAAAGGGAGGAGTCAGAGGAAGAGAGAGACAGAGGACAAAGGGAGGAGTCAGAGGAAGAGAGAGACAGAGGAGAAAGGGAGGAGTCAGAGGAAGAGAGAGACAGAGGTTAAATGAACATCAACATGACCTTTCATGATGTGATGGGGAAGACAGGCTTATCATTGGTATGGTGCAACAACACCCATGTGTACATACACTATATATACAAAAGTATGTGGACACCCCTTCAAATTAGTGGATTCTATTTCAGCCACACCCCTTCCTGACAGATGATTTTAAATCAAGCACTCAGCCATGCAATCTCCATAGACAAACATTGTCAGTAGAATGGCCTTAATGAAGAGCTCAGTGACTTTCAAGATGACAACATCATAGGATGCCACCTTTCCAAGTCAGACGGTCAAATTTCATAATCCCCCAACTCCTCATCTTCCCCTCTCCTCCCCTCCCCTCCCCTCTCCTCTCCTCTCCTCTCCTCTCCTCTCCTCTCCTCTCCTCTCCTCTCCTCTCCTCTCCTCTCCTCTCCTCTCCTCTCCTCCGCCTCTCCTCATCTTCCCCTCTCGTCTCCTCTTCTCCCCCTCTCCTATTCCTCTCCCCCTCTCCTCTCCTCATCTGCCCCTCTCCTCTTCTCCCCCCCTCTCCTATTCCTCTCCCCCTCTCTTCTCCTCATCTCTACTCCTCTTCTCCCTCTCTCTTCTACTAATCTTCCCCTCTCTTCTCCTCTTCTGCCCCTCTGGTCTCCTCTTCTCCCTCTCTCTACTCCTCTTCTCCTCTTCTGCCCCTCTCGTCTCCTCTTCTGCCCCTCTCTCCTCCCCTTCTCCCCCTCTCTAATCCTCTTCTCCTTTTCTGCCCCTCTCGTCTCCTCTTCTGCCCTTCTCAACTCCCCTTCTCCCCCCTCTTCTCCTTTTCTCCCACTCTCTTCTACCCCTCTTCTCCCCCTCTCTAATCCTCTTCTGCACCTCTCGTCTACAGCTCTCCACCCACTCTTCACCTCCCACTCTCTTCTCCCTCTATTCTCATCTCCCCCTACCCTCTTCTCCCCCTCTCTCTTCGCCTCCCCCTTTCCTCTAATCTTCTCCCCCTCTCTCTTCTCCTCCCCCTTTCCTCTACTTTTCTCCCCCTCTCTTCTCCTCTTCTCCCCCTTTTCTCTTCTGCCACTCTCTTCTCCCCACTCTTCCCTCTTCTCCCCCTCTCTCTTCGCCTCCCCCTTTCCTCTAATCTTCTCCCCCTCTCTCTTCTCCTCCCCCTTTCCTCTACTCTTCTCCCCCTCTCTTCTCCTCTTCTCCCCCTTTTCTCTTCTGCCACTCTCTTCTCCCCCACTCTTCTCCCCTTCTCACCCTCTCTTCTCCCTCTTCTCCCCCTCTCCTCCCCCTCTCTTCTCCTCTCCTCTCCTCCCCCACTCTTCTCCTCTCCTCCCCCACTCTTCTCCTCTTCTCACCCTCTCTTCTCCTCTTCTCCCTCTTCTCCCCCTCTCCTCCCCCTCTCTTCTCCTCTCCTCTTCTCCCCCTTTTCTCTTCTGCCACTCTCTTCTCCCCCACTCTTCTCCACTTCTCCCCCTCTCTCCTCCTCTTTCCCACCTCTCTTCTCCCTCTTCTCCCCCTCTCCTCCCCCTCTCTTCTCCTCTCCTCTTCTCCCCATTTTCTCTTCTGCCACTCTCTTCTCCCCCACTCTTCTCCTCTTCTCCCCCACTCTTCTCCACTTCTCCACATCTCTTCTCCTCTTTCCCCATCTCTTCTCCTCTTCTCCCCCACTCTTCTCCTCTTTCCCCCTCTCCTCTCCTCTACTCTCCTCCCCCTCTCCTCTTCTCCCCCTCTCCTCCCCCTGTCTTCTCCTCTCACTTTTCTTCTCATCTCTTCACTTCTCCCCCTCTCCCCTCCTCTTCTCCCCCTCTCTCCCCCTCTCCTCCCCCTCTCTTCTCCTCTCTTCAATTCTCTGCTTCTCTCCTCTTCTTCTCCCCTCTCCCTTCTCTTCCTCTTCCTCTCTCTTCTCCTCTCTCCTCTCCTGCACCTCTCCTCTTCTCCCCCATCTCATCTACGCTCTTCTCTTCTCCCCCTCCCCGCTCTCCTATTCTCCCCTCTCTCCACACCTTCCCCCTCTTCTCCCACCCTCTCCTCTTCTCCCCTCCCCTCTACCCTTCACTTCTCCCCTTCCCCATTTCTGCCCCTCTCCTCTTCTCCCCGCTCCCCTCTCCTCTTCTCCAACCCGCTCTCCTCTCCTCTACACTCCTCCCCCTCTCACAGCTCCTCCTCTCTACTCCTCTTCTCCCTCTTCTACTCCTCTCTTCTCCTCTCCTCTTCTCCCCCTCTCTTCTCCTCTTCTCCACCTCTACCCTTCTTCAACCCGCTGTCCTCTCCTCTACACTCCTCCCCCTCTCACAGCTCCTCCTCTCTACTCATCTTCTCCCTCTTCTACCCCTCTCTTCACCTCTCTTCTTCTCCCCCTCCCCCCTTCACACCTCCCCCTCTCTTCTCCTCTTTTCCCCCTCTTCTCTTCTCCCCCTCTCCCCTTCTCCCCCTCTCTTCTCCTCTTCTTCCCTTGTCCTCTCATCTCCTCTTCTCCCCCCCTCTCCTCTTCTCCCCCTCTTCTCTTCTCCCCTCCCCTCTACTCTTCTCTTCTCCCCCTATACTCTTCTCTTTTCCCCCCTCTCCTCTCATCTTCTCCACCCCTCTCCTCTCCTCCCCTTCCCCACTTCTGCCCCTCTCTTCTCCTCTTTTGACACTCTATTCTCCTCTTCTCCCCTTCTCATCTCTTCTCCTCTCACTTTTCTTCTCCCCTCTCCACTTCTCCACCTCTTTTCTCCTCTTTTCCCCCTCTCTTCTCCTCTTCTGCCCCTCCCTTCTCCACCCCACTCTCCTCTCCTCTACACTCCTCCCAGCTCCCCCTCTTTTCTCCTCTACTCCCCCTCTCTTCTCCTCTCCTCTTCTCCCCCTTTCTTTTACACCCTCATCTCTTCCCCTCCCCCCTCTACTCTTCTCCCCCTCTCCTATTCTCTTCTCTCCTCTTATCCCCCTCTACCCTTCTTCTCCCCCTCTCTTCTCCTCTTTTCCCCATCTCTTCTCCTCTTTCCCCCCTCTCTTCTCCTCTCCTCTCTTCAATTCTCCGCTTCTCACCCTCTCCTCTCCTCTCCCCTCTCCCTTTTCTTCCTCTCTCTTCTCCACCTCTCTTCTAATCTTCTCCCCTCTCCTCTTCTGCACCTCTCCTCTTCTCCCCCATCTCATCTACTCTCCTCCCCCTCCCCGCTCTCCTATTCTCCCCCCTCTCCACACCTCCCCCTCCCTTCTCCTCTTTTGTCCCTCTTCTCCCCCTATTCTCCCCATCTCCTCCCCTCCCCTCTCCTCTTCTCCCCCCTTCACTCATCTTCTCCAACCCTCTCCTCTTCTCTCCCTCTTATTCTCCATCCACTCCTCTCCTCTCCTCCCCCTCTCCACTCCACTTCTCCTCTTTCCCCCATCTCTTCTCCTCTCCTCTCTTCAATTCTCTGCTTCTCACCCTCTCCTCTTCTCCCCCATCTCATCTACTCTTCTCTTCTCCACCTCTCTTCTAATCTTCTACACTCTCCTCTTCTCCCCCATCTCATCTACTCTCCTCCCCCTCCCCGCTCTCCTATTCTCCCCACTCTCCTCTTCTCCCCCTCTTATCCACTCCCCCTCTCCTCTTCTCCCCTCCCCTTTTCTCCCCTTCCCCACTTCTGCCCCTCTTTTCTCCCCTTTTGACACTCTATTCTCCTCTTCCCCCCCTCTCATTCTCCCTCCACTCCTCTCCTCTTCTCCTCCTCTCCTCCCCCTCTCTTCTCCTCTTCTGCCCCTCTCTTCTCCACCCCGCTCTCCTCTCCTCTACACTCCTCCCCCTCTCCCAGCTCCCCCTCTCTTCTTCTCCCCCTCTCTTCTACACCCTCCTCTCTTCCCCTCCCCCCTCTACTCTTCTCCCCCTATCCTCTTCTCTTATCCCCCTCTCTTCTCCTCTTCTCCACCTCTACCATTCTTCTCCCCCTCTCTTTTCCCCATCTCTTCTCCTCTTTCCCCCATCTCTTCTCCACACCTCCCCCTCTCTTCTCCTCTTTTGCCCCTCTTCTCCCCCTCTTTTCCCCTCCCCCTCTCCTCCCCTTCCCCACTTCTGCCCCTCTCTTCTCCTCTTTTGACACTCTATTATCTTCTTCTCCCTCTCTCATTCTCCCTCCACTCCTCTCCTCTTCTCCCCCTCTCCACTTCTCCCCCTCTCTTCTCCCTCCACTCCTCTTCTCCCCCCCTCCACTTCTCACAATCTCCTCTTCTCCCCCTGTCCTCTCCTCTCCTCTTCTCCTCTCACTTTTCTTCTCCCCTCTTCACTTCTCCCCCTCTCTTCTCCTCTTTTCCCCCTCTTCTACCCCTCTCTTCTCCTCTCCTCCCCCTCTCCTCTTCTCTTCTCTCCTCTTCTCGCCCTCTCTTCTCCTCGATCTCTTCTCCTCTTTCCCCCATCTCTTCTCCCCATCTCTTCTCCTCTTTCCCCCCTCTCTTCTCCCCATCTCTTCTCTTCTCCTCTTCTCCCCTCTCTTATCCCCCTCTCTTCTCTTCTCCCCCTCTCTTCTCCTCTTTCCCCTTCTCCTCTTTCCCCGCTCTCTTCCCCTCTCCTCTCTTCAAATCTCCGCTTCCCACCCTCCCCTCTTCTCCCCTCTTCTCCTCTCCTCTTCCCTCTCCCTTCTCTTCCTCTCTCTTCTGCACCTCTCCTCTTCTCCCCATCTCTTCTACTCTTCTCTTCCTCCATGCTCTCATATTCTCCCCCCTCTCCACACCTCCCCTCTCTTCTCCCCTTTCCTCTTCTCCCCTCCCCTCCCCTCCCCTCTCATCTCATCTTCTCCAACCCTCTCCTCTCATCTTCTCCAACTCTCTCTTCTCCTCTTTTGACATTCTATTCTCCTCTTCTCCCCCTCTCTTCTCCTCTTTCCCCTTCTCCTCTTTCCCCGCTCTCTTCCCCTCTCCTCTCTTCAATTCTCCGCTTCTCACCCTCTCCTCTTCTCCCCTCCCCTCTTCTCCCCTCCCCTCTTCTCCTCTCCCCTTCCCTCTCCCTTCTCTTCCTCTCCTCTTCTCCCCATCTCTTCTACTCTTCTCTTCCTCCATGCTCTCATATTCTCCCTCCTCTCCACACCTCCCCTCTCTTCTCCTCTTTTCCTTCTCTTCTCCCCTTTCCTCTTCTCCCCTTTCCTTTCCTCCCCTCCCCTCCCCTCTCATCTTCTCCAACCCTCTCCTCTCATCTTCTCCCCCCTCTCCTCTACTCCCCTCTCCTCTCATCTTCTCCAACTCCAATTATCTCTTCTCCTCTTTTGACACTCTATTCTCCTCTTCTCCTCCTCTCTTCTCCTCTTCTCCCCCTCTCATCTTCTCCACCCCTCTCCTCTTCTCACAATCTCCTCTTGTCCCCCTCTCTTCTCCTCTTCTCCACCTCTACCCTTCTCACCCTCTCTTCTCCTCATCTCTTCTCATATTTCCCCCATCTCTTCTCCCCCTCTCTTCTCCTCCCCCTCTCCTCTCCTCCCCCCTCTTCTCTTCTGCCTCTCTCTTCTCCTCTTCTACCCCTCTCCTCTTCTCTCCCTTTCCTCTTATCCATCTCTCTTCTCCACTTCTCCCCCATCTCTTCTCCCCCTCTCCTCTTCTCCCCTTCCCCTGTTCTCCCTGTCTCCTCTTCTCCCCCTCTCATCTTTTCCAACCCTCTCCTCTCCTCTTCTCCCCCCTCTCCTCTACTCCCCTCTCCTCTCATCTTCTCCAACCCTCTCCTCTCCTCGTCTCCCCTTCCCCACTTCTGCCCCTCTCTTCTTCTCTTTTGACAATCTATTCTCCTCTTCTCCCCCTCTCATTCTCCCTCCACTCCTCTTCTCTCCCTCTCCCCCTCTCCACTTCTCACAATCTCCTCTTCTCCCCCTTTTCTCTTTCTTCTCCTCTCCTCTCCCTCTCCTCTTCTCTTCAGACAGGTGACTGAGAGGGCCCTAGTGGAGACAGGTGGCTGAGAGGGCCCTAGTGGAGCCGGGTGACTGAGAGGGCCCTAGTGGAGCCGGGTGGCTGAGAGGGCACTAGTGGAGACAGGTGGCTGAGAGGGCCCTAGTGGAGACAGGTGGCTGAGAGGGCCCTAGTGGAGCTGGGTGGCTGAGAGGGCCCTAGTGGAGCCGGATGGCTGAGAGGGCCCAAGTGGAGCCGGCTGATTGAGAGGGCCCTAGTGGAGCCGGGTGACTGAGAGGGCCCTAGTGGAGACAGGTGGCTGAGAGGGCCCTAGTGGAGCCGGCTGATTGAGAGGGCCCTAGTGGAGCCGGCTGATTGAGAGGGCCCTAGTGGAGACAGGTGGCTGAGAGGGCCCTAGTGGAGACGGCTGGCTGAGAGGGCCCTAGTGGAGCCGGATGGCTGAGAGGGCCCTAAGTGGAGCCGGGTGACTGAGAGGGCCCTTGTGGAGACAGGTGGCTGAGAAGGTCCAACTGGAGACAGCTGGCTGAGAGGGCCCTAGTGGAGCCAGCTGACTGAGAGGGCACTAGTGGAGCCAGCTGACTGAGAGGGTCCAAGTGGAGCCTGCTGGCTGAGAGGGCCCCAGTGGAGACAGCTGGCTGAAAGGGCCCTAGTGGAGCCGGGTGACTGAGAGGGCCCTAGTGGAGCCGGGTGGCTGAGAGGGCACTAGTGGAGACAGGTGGCTGAGAGGGCCCTAGTGGAGCCGGGTGACTGCGAGGGCCCTAGTGGAGACAGGTGGCTGAGAGGGCCCTAGTGGAGACAGGTGGCTGAGAGGGCCCTAGTGGAGCCGGGTGGCTGAGAGGGCACTAGTGGAGACAGGTGGCTGAGAGGGCCCTAGTGGAGACAGGTGGCTGAGAGGGCCCTAGTGGAGCTGGGTGGCTGAGAGGGCCCTAGTGGAGCCGGGTGGCTGAGAGGGCCCAAGTGGAGCCGGCTGATTGAGAGGGCCCTAGTGGAGCCGGGTGACTGAGAGGGCCCTAGTGGAGACAGGTGGCTGAGAGGGCCCTAGTGGAGCCGGCTGATTGAGAGGGCCCTAGTGGAGCCGGCTGACTGAGAGGGCCCTAGTGGAGCCAGCTGACTGAGAGGGCCCTAGTGGAGAAAGCTGGCTGAGAGGGTCCAAGTGGAGCTGGCTGGCTGAGAGGGCCCCAGTGGAGCCAGCTGACTGAGAGGGCCCCAGTGGAGCAGGCTGGGTGAGAGGGTCCAAGTGGAGACAGCTGGCTGAGAGGGCCCTAGTGGAGCAGGCTGGCTGAGAGGGCCCTAGTGGAGCCGGGTGACTGAGAGGGCCCTAGTGGAGACAGGTGACTGAGAGGGCCCTAGTGGAGACAGGTGACTGAGAGGGCCCTAGTGGAGCCGGCTGAGTGAGAGGGCCCTAGTGGAGACAGGTGACTGAGAGGGCCCTAGTGGAGACAGCTGGCTGAGAGGGTCCAAGTGGAGACAGCTGGCTGAGAGGGTCCAAGTGGAGACAGCTGGTTGAGAGGGCCCTAGTGGAGACAGCTGGTTGAGAGGGCCCTAGTGGAGACAGCTGGTTGAGAGGGCCCCTTGTGCAGCCGGCTGAGTGAGAGGGCCCTAGTGGAGCCGGGTGACTGAGAGGGCCCTAGTGGAGACAGCTGGCTGAGAGGGCCCTAGTGGAGACAGCTGGTTGAGAGGGCCCTAGTGGAGCCGGGTGACTGAGAGGGCCCTAGTGGAGCCGGGTGACTGAGAGGGCCCTAGTGGAGACAGCTGGTTGAGAGGGCCCTAGTGGAGACAGGTGACTGAGAGGGCCCTAGTGGAGACAGGTGGTTGAGAGGGCCCTAGTGGAGACAGGTGACTGAGAGGGCCCTAGTGGAGACAGGTGACTGAGAGGGCCCTAGTGGAGACAGGTGGCTGAGAGGGCCCTAGTGGAGACAGGTGACTGAGAGGGTCCTAGTGTAGACAGGTGGCTGAGAGGGCCCTAGTGGAGACAGGTGGCTGAGAGGGCCCTAGTGGAGACAGGTGACTGAGAGGGTCCAAGCGGAGACAGTTGACTGAGAGGGCCCTAGTGGAGACAAGTGGCTGAGAGGGCCCTAGTGGAGACAGGTGGCTGAGAGGGTCAAAGTGGAGAAAGTTGACTGAGAGGGCCCTAGTGGAGACAGGTGACTGAGAGGGTCCAAGCGGAGACAGTTGACTGAGAGGGCCCTAGTGGAGACGGCTGGCTGAGAGGGCCCTAGTGGAGACAGGTGACTGAGAGGGTCCAAGCGGAGACAGTTGACTGAGAGGGCCCTAGTGGAGACAGGTGACTGAGAGGGCCCTAGTGGAGCCGGCTGAGTGAGAGGGCCCTAGTGGAGCCGGGTGACTGAGAGGGCCCTAGTGGAGACAGGTGACTGAGAGGGCCCTAGTGGAGACAGGTGACTGAGAGGGCCCTAGTGGAGCCGGCTGAGTGAGAGGGCCCTAGTGGAGACAGGTGACTGAGAGGGCCCTAGTGGAGACAGGTGGCTGAGAGGGCCCTAGTGGAGACAGGTGACTGAGAGGGCCCTAGTGGAGACAGGTGACTGAGAGGGCCTAGTGGAGCCGGCTGAGTGAGAGGGCCCTAGTGGAGACAGGTGACTGAGAGGGCCCTAGTGGAGACAGGTGGCTGAGAGGGTCCAAGTGGAGCCGGCTGAGTGAGAGGGCCCTAGTGGAGCCGGGTGACTGAGAGGGCCCTAGTGGACACAGCTGGCTGAGAGGGCCCTAGTGGAGACAGCTGGTTGAGAGGGCCCTAGTGGAGCCGGGTGACTGAGAGGGCCCTAGTGGAGCCGGGTGACTGAGAGGGCCCTAGTGGAGACAGCTGGTTGAGAGGGCCCTAGTGGAGACAGGTGGCTGAGAGGGCCCTAGTGGAGACAGGTGACTGAGAGGGCCCTAGTGGAGACAGGTGGCTGAGAGGGCCCTAGTGGAGACAGGTGGCTGAGAGGGCCCTAGTGGAGACAGCTGGCTGAGAGGGCCCTCGTGGAGACGGCTGGTTGACAGGGCCCTAGTGGAGACAGGTGACTGAGAGGGTCCAAGCGGAGACAGTTGACTGAGAGGGCCCTAGTGGAGACAGGTGGCTGAGAGGGCCCTAGTGGAGACAGGTGGCTGAGAGGGCCCTAGCGGAGACAGGTGGCTGAGAGGGCCCTAGTGGAGACAGGTGGCTGAGAGGGTCAAAGTGGAGACAGTTGCCTGAGAGGGCCCTAGTGGAGACAGGTGACTGAGAGGGCCCTAGTGGAGACAGTTGACTGAGGGGGCCCTAGTGGAGACAGTTTACTGAGAGGGCCCTAGTGGAGACAGTTGACTGAGAGGGCCCTAGTGGAGACAGTTTACTGAGAGGGCCCTTGTGGAGACGGCTGGCTGAGAGGACCCTAGTGGAGACGGCTGGCTGAGAGGGCCCTAGTGGAGACGGCTGGCTGAGAGGGCCCTAGTGGAGACAGGTGACTGAGAGGGCCCAGGTATCTGGTAGGTGGTAGGTATCTGTTAGGTAAAATACCACAGTGTGCAATCATGTCAGCAGAATGTGTGACCTGTTGTGATGAGAACAGGGTAACCAGTGGAGAACAAACACCACAGTAAATACAACCTAGGACTAGATTTATCACTTTTGATCATTTCCCTTTACATTTGTACTTCTACTTTTTGTACACACAGCTCACACTCTACTATAGACACCAGATGGCTGAGAAGGCCCTAGTGGAGACAGCTGGTTGAGAGGGCCCTAGTGGAGACAGCTGGCTGAGAGGGCCCTAGTGGACCTGGCTGGCTGAGAGGGCCCTAGTGGAGCCGGCTGGCTGAGAGGGCCCTAGTGGAGCAGGCTGGCTGAGAGGGCCCTAGTGGACCTGGCTGGCTGAGAGGGCCCTAGTGGAGCCGGCTGGCTGAGAGGGCCCTAGTGGAGCCGGCTGGCTGAGAGGGCCCTAGTGGACCTGGCTGGCTGAGAGGGCCCTTGTGGAGCCGGCTGGCTGAGAGGGTCTATGGTGGCAGAATTGCTGTTATGTTTATCTAGTGTATCTATGTATTTATTTAGTCTGTTATAGTGTATCTATGTATTTAATTAGTCTGTAATAATGTTTATCTAGTGTATCTATGTATTTAATTAGTCTGTAATAATGTTTATCTAGTGTATTTATGTATTTAATTAGTCTGTTATAATGTTTATCTAGTGTATCTATGTATTTAATTAGTCTGTTATAATGTTTATCTAGTGTATCTATGTATTTAATTAGTCTGTAATAATGTTTATCCAGTGTATCTATGTATTTAATTAGTCTGTAATAATGTTTATCTAGTGTATTTATGTATTTAATTAGTCTGTTATAATGTTTATCTAGTGTATCTATGTATTTAATTAGTCTGTAATAATGTTTATCCAGTGTATCTATGTATTTAATTCGTCTGTAATAATGTTTATCTAGTGTATTTATGTATTTAATTAGTCTGTTATAATGTTTATCTAGTGTATTTATGTATTTAATTAGTCTGTAATAATGTTTATCTAGTGTATCTATGTATTTAATTAGTCTGTTATAATGTTTATCTAGTGTATCTCTGTATTTAATTAGTCTGTAATAATGTTTATCCAGTGTATCTATGTATTTAATTAGTCTGTAATAATGTTTATCTAGTGTATCTATGTATTTAATTAGTCTGTAATAATGTTTATCCAGTGTATCTATGTATTTAACTAGTCTGTAATAATGTTTATCCAGTGTATCTATGTATTTAATTAGTCTGTAATAATGTTTATCCAGTGTATCTCTGTATTTAATTAGTCTGTAATAATGTTTATCCAGTGTATCTATGTATTTAATTAGTCTGTAATAATGTTTATCCAGTGTATCTCTGTATTTAATTAGTCTGTAATAATGTTTATCCAGTGTATCTATGTATTTAATTAGTCTGTAATAATGTTTATCCAGTGTATTTATGTATTTAATTAGTCTGTAATAATGTTTATCCAGTGTATCTCTGTATTTAATTAGTCTGTAATAATGTTTATCTAGTGTATCTCTGTATTTAACTAAAGTCACATGATGTACTGATGAGACTTGCTCCCTCTGCTAGAACACTTCCCCTTTGTCTACATGACTGACTCATGGTTCTGGACTCACAGCCAAATGCTGTTTCTCCATATCCTGTTATTTAGCAGTAGACTGAACTAAACTGTGAGACGAACAGGACAAATGGTTGAGGTTCCTTTGAGAAACAGTGTTGAGACATTGAGCACTGAGAAATGGTGTGACATTTCTCAACAAGACCTCACCACAAAAGTCACAATGTGGAAAGGTGAACATCTCTTTGCAGAGGAGATTATATATAATTTAATATATTTGCTTTCGTCTGTTTTTGTTTTCTCAATCGTTCAGTTCCATAGGTCAGAGGTCAAGCTGAGCTGAGCCAATAGTGGAAGAGTGGAAAAGGTTACTGGTTATGATGACATCACTACTGGTTATGATGACATCACTGGTAAGAAGTCTGTAATGAAAAGATATTCAGTTGACTGCATGTTAGTCTGTCAGCCTTATCTCCTTCAAACCTCCCCCCCTCTCCTCCCCTTATCCTCCCCTCTCTCTCTCTCTGATCTTATCTCCTTCAAACCTCCCTCCCTCTCCTCCCCTTATCTCTCGCCCTCCACACCCCCTCCTCTCTCTCTGCTCCTCTCTCTCATTCTCAATTCAATTCAAGGGGCTTTATTGGCATGGGAAACATATGTTACCATTGCCAAAGCAAGTTAACTAGTTAATATACAAAAGTGAACTAAACAATAAAAATGAACAGTAAACATTACACTCACAGAAGTTCCCAAAGAATAAAGACATTTCAAATGTCATAGTATGTATATATACAGTGTTGTAACGATGTGCAAGTGGTTTTAAAGTACAAAAGGGAAAATAAATAACAAATATGGGTTATATTTACAATGGTGTTTGTTCTTCACTGGTTGCCCTTTTCTTGTGGCAACAGGTCACAAATCTTGCTGGCTTTGCTCACTGAGTCTGTACATAGTCAAAGCTTTCTTTAAGTTTGGGTCAGTCACAGTTGTCAGCTATTCTGCCACTGTGTACTCTCTGTTTAGGGCCAAATAGCATTCTAGTTTGCTTTGTTTTTTTGTTAATTCTTTCCAATGTGTCAAGTAATTATATTTTTGTTTTCTCGTGATTTGGTTGGGTCTAATTGTGTTGCTGTCCTGTTCTCACTCTCTTCCTGACATATAGCATCAGGCCTGTAGAGCTTGACTCAGGTCACAGACATCTAGCATTTACACCCCTCCCCTTCTCTAACATAAGACCAATATTAAATATAATATATACTCTCATTTACATAGAGACAGATACAATCAATCATTGACACACTGAATATACAACAGTCAGATGCATGACACCATCACCAATGTTCCCTCTAACTTTCTCTGTCACTGAGCAGATTTCAGGTCTGCTGAGCGCAAACTTTAATGTTGTGAAAATTCTGTACAACTTCCAGGGTGTGTTTACTGTGAACACAGAGGCTGTACCCCCTTTAAGTTACAGTTAACAGTGACCAAGTGGGTTACTGTGGCTATTTGATCATAATGTAGATCTACCAGAGTGACCTACCATCAAATACAATGGAGAAAATGCATCCCATAACATTTTAACATGTAAACAGCTGTTCTATCATTCAGCCTACAGTAGCAGCCAATGTGTGGTGTTCAACGTAGACCTACATTCCATGAGACTTTTGAAAGAAACATGCAGGGCTTGACATTAACCTGTTTATCCACTTATCCAACTGGGATAATAACTCACTAACTAGCAGAGGAGATGAACAAAATGTCCAACAAGCAGGCCAACAGCCTGAGACCCCCCCCCAAAAAATAGGAACACAAGGCTTTATCATGGGTTTTTACAGAACTGTTTGGCGATCAGTTCTGCCTGTCCTGACTTTGAGCCCACCTGCCTGACCACTCTGCCTGTCCTGACTCTGAGCCCGCCTGCCTGACCACTCTGCCTGTCCTGACTCTGAGCCCGCCTGACCACTCTGCCTGTCCTGACTCAGCCCACCTGCCTGACCACTCTGCCTGTCCTGACTCTGAGCCTGCCTGACCACTCTGCCTGTCCTGACTCTGAGCCCGCCTGTCTGACCACTCTGCCTGTCCTGACTCTGAGCCTGCCTGACCACTCTGCCTGAGCATGCTTGCTGATCTGTACCTCAGCCCTCCTCTGGATTACCGATCTCTGCCTACCCTGAGCATACCTGCCGTCCTATACCTTTGCCCCCTTACTCTGGACTATCGACCCCTGCCTGCCTTGACCTGTCTTTGCCTGCCAATGTTGTCTGCATTTGGGTCTTACCTAGGTTCTAATAACACTGACCATCACACCTTAACTGACATTACTGTCTGTCCCCAGATGGACAGTTATGCTACATTAAAGTACATTTACAGGTGATCACATTATTGTCCTGCTTTGAGACACATTTTTACTGTCTGCTTTCAGCTGCATGTTCTTTTACTAGCCCTGAAAATGGTAATATATCAAAATATATCTCAGTAACTGTCACAAGTGTATAACAGCATCCTACCTGTGCTCCAGATCAGGCTCATCAATATCACTGCAGGTATCATATCTGTCTCTAACTGGGGCTCCACTGAGTGAAACAAGTCTACTGTCATGAAGAGCGGACTGAAGAGTGAGAAATACTGCTGGGCTATATGACTTCTAACTCATTACTTCCTTACTTCAATTATGTGGCAAACTGTTAAGCAAATCAGACCAGTTAAACCCACCTACCTACAGGAAACATTGACATTAGAAAAACTCCACAGGAAACTGCTGACAGAACAGCAGTTACACATAGTGTGTCCTGTAATATCTTACCTAAGGGTCATTGCTTGACTTGGGAAAGTCACCTCTAACTTTCTGTGGTGTAGAAGCTAGAGGTCTGTTACCAAAGTCAACTCAACAGGTGTGGTGGTAATTTACAAATTAGACGCTGTTTTTTTACTTAGAGAATTGTCTGTTAAATGCTATTGTTTTTTCCACTGATACAAACTTGTCTTGTGTAACTTAGTGATAAGCCTGGGCGTACAGCCAAGAGCTGTTTGGGTGTGACCTCAGTGTGTGACACATCCTGATTTTCACAATGTGCAGGAACTCCGCTGTGTGGAAACATGCAGAATGGATCAGAGAATAGTGTGAGCTGTGGTAACGCTAGACGGCTGAGCCCTGGTGCTGTCAACGTCAGCTATCTTCATCTGCACAGACAAGTTAGTCACCTTTTACACACTATGTTCCTCACCCTCTCTCTCCCTCCTCCCCTGTCTCCTTCTACCAACCCAGTCTGTCAATAATCTCTATCTCTCTCACCCCTCTCTCTCTCCCATCTGTCTCCCCCATTCACTCATCCTCACCTTATCTCCCCCTCTCCACTCCTC